>NC_064853.1:135731044-136031044 GCF_024139225.1 Suncus etruscus | reverse complement strand
CACTGCCAAGTGTGGCCCCAAAACAAACAAAACCAAAATCTTACTGGCTGAAGGGTCTGGCAGATTCTCCTAGCTTCTATTGTTACCTCTGCTATCCCAATAGCCAAGGAAAGGTGGGAGATCTGGCATCAGCTCTGTGCTTATAGCCAAGGAACAGGGTTCTAATGTTATAGATGGGAAAAACACCTGAGCAGCTGGAGTTCAATGGGGAGTGCATTTGCTTTGCATGAGGGTGACCTGGATTTGATCCATGACGCCCCATATGGTCCTCCAAGCATCTTCAGAAATGATCCTTGAACACAATCGGGAACAAGTCCTGAACACCACCAAGTATGGAAGCCAAATCAACAAACCCTAAGTATTAACGGTGGAGGCAACATGCCTCCTCTGGTCAGATAGTGTGGTTCTCTTCTTTACATGCCCTGCTCCTGTGCCATTTTATCTCACCCAAACCTTAGATGTCCCATGAGTTTCTTCAATCATGTCTCTCCTAGAAGGCTGAAAGGACAGCCTTTGCAGACAAGAAATACCAGCCCATTTACAGGGTGAGTCCAGGTTTCTGCTTTTTTCCCTTTCCTGGAGCCACATCTGTATCTAGCACTTCCTCTACTAACAAGGCTGCATTCTCTGCTGCAGTCTTATCACAAGTTTTTGTGTACACAGAACATTGAAAGCATGTTCTGCCTTCTTGTTCACTTTTCAGGGTTTTATTTTTACAACTATTACCAGATTTATTTTCAATATTTTTCCAGTAGTAAATAAGCATAGTAAAAACATCTAGAAAGGTGCACAGAAAAATTAAAAACATCTTTCTTTGACCATATTCCAGCTCCCTTACTCACACACATTGTGAATGCCCTTCCCGAGGTCCTTCACACAGCATTGCTTTTGTTGACTTTACTTACTACCAAGTTTAAATGTCACCTGTTACTCTGCAACTTATGTTTTTATTTAATATACCTGACGAGGACTGGGAGATGGACTAGCACATGTGCTTTGCAATCAAGAGCCAGTATCATATAGTCCACTGAGGCCCATCAGGTGCCACCCCTAAACACCAAGCATAGCCCACAAATCCAAATCTACTTGCCCATCAAAAGATGGGAAACAGGGCCCGGAGGATAGCATGGAGGTAGGGTGTTTGCCTTGAATGCAGAAGGATGATGATTTGAATCCGGCATACTATATGGTCCCCCAAGCCTGCCAGGAGCGATTTCTGAGTGTCGAGCCAGGAGTAACCTCTGAGCGCTGCTGGGTGTGACCCAAAAACCAAAAAAGGGGGGGGGCGGGGAACAGAGATGAGAATAGTGTATCATTACAGATCCCTTAGTCCATTATATGATACACAACAATTTAATAATCATCATATTAGTCAACATTATTTATAAATTTGATGATGCAATGAATTATATACATAATTTATATTACTTGATGACTTTTTTAATTTAGGTCATTTAAAAACTGTCAGCTTACTTTAATTATATTACATACAGACTCATGTACAAGTGAAATTTCTGAAAGAAATTTTAATTTTGAAAAACATTATATGAATGTTCTGACTTTCTAAGCTTACCAACACCAAATATATATTCAAATTATCTAGTCTTTGATACTATGACAGGGGAAAATTGATATTATGTTTTGGGTGTGATTTGTTTTTTTTAGATATCAGTGGAAACCATTTCCAATGATGCTCAAGGTCATTTGAACTACACTACAGCTGGCAGTGCTGTGTCAGCAGCCAACCAAAACCCTAATTAAAGTTAAAAATTGAGTTAAGGAGCCAGAGAGATAGCACAGTGGTAAGGTGTTTGCTTAGGCGCAGAAGGATGGTGGTTCAAATCCCTTCATCCCATATGGTCCCCCGAGCCTGCCAGGAGCGATTTCTGAGCATAGAGCCAGGAGTAACCCCTGAGCACTGCCGGGCGTGACCCAAAAACAAAAACAAAACAAAACAAAAAAAAAGAGTTAAAAATTGGATTTAATTGAGGGAAAGGCAAAGCAGGGAGGTCAGATGCCTTAGAATCAGCCTCCTCATCACTTTCCCTAACTTTAAATTGTATTACAAAGCTATAGTTATTAAAACGGCATGGTATTGGAGCTGGACGGTGGCACAAGTGGTAGGGCTTTTGTCTTGTACGTGGCTGACCTAGGAAGGACCAAGGTTAGATCCCTCAGTGACTCATATGGTCATCCAAGCCAGGAGCGATTTCTGAGTGCATAGCCAAGAGTAACCCCTGAGCATCACCAGGTGTGCCCCCCACAAACAAAAACAAAATAGCATGGTATTGGAATAAAGACAGATCCTCAGATCAGTGGAATAAAACTTGAGTATTCAGAGAATGTTCTTCCAGACATACAATCAACTAATCTTTGATAAAGGGGCAAGAAATCCAAAATGGAGCAAGGAAAGCCTCTTCAACAAGTAGTGTTGGCACAACTGGTTAGACACTTGGAAAAAGTAAACTCAGACCTCCATCTAACACCATGCACAAAGGTCAAATCTAAATAGATTAAAGACCTTGATATTAGACCCAAAACTATAAGGTATATAGAACAGCACATAGGTAAACCATTAAGACATTGAGACTATGTTCTGGTTATGACTGTAACCCAAATATGATCATGTTACTTAAAAATATATTAAAAAAAAAAAGAATGAATGAGGGGACTGGAAAACCTGTCTAGAGTACAGGTTGGGGGTGGGTGGGATGGAGGGAGATTTGGGACATTGGTGGTGGGAATGTTGCACTGGAGATGGGAGGTGTTATTTACATGACTGAAACCTAATCACAATCATATTTGTAATCAAGATGTTTAAATAAATAAAAATATTTAAAAAAAGACATTGAGACTAAGAGCATCTTTAAGGAGAAAACAGCATTCTCCAAACAAGTGGAAGCAGAGGTAAACAGATGGGACTACATTAAGCTGAGAAGCTTCTGCACTCCAAGGAAATAGTGCCTAAGAAACAAAAGCCATCCTCAGAATGGGAGCAACTATTCTCCCAATGCCCATCAGAGAAGGGGCTAATATCGAAGATACACAAGATACTGACAGAACATAACATGAGAAAAATATCTAAACCAATCAATAAATGGGGAGAAGAAATGAACACTTTGAAAAAGAAGAAATACAAATGGCCAAAAGGCACATGAAAAGATGCTCCACATCACTAATCATCAGGGAAATGCAAAGCAAAACTACCATGAGGTACCATCTCTATGGTACCATCTACTATGAGGTGCCACAGATATTGGTGCACATCACATTGGTGAGACTAAATTAATCAAAGAATGAGAACAAGCAAGCAGTGCTGGCGGGGATGTGGAGAGGAAAGGAACTCTTTTTCACTGTTGGTGGAAAGCGATATAGAGATTCCTCCAAAAACTGGAAATTGAGCTCCCATATGATCCAGCTATACCACTCCTAGGAATATACCCTAAGAACACAAAAATACAATATAAAAATATCTTCCTCACACCTATATTCATTGCAGCACTATTTACTATAGCCAGACCAAGATGCCCTTCAACAGTTGAATGGCTAAAGAAATTGGTACATACACATTATGGAATATTATGCAGCTGTCAGGAGAGATGACATCATAAAATTTTCCTATATGTGTATATACATTAAATCTATTATTCTGAGTGAAATAAGTCAGAGTGAGAAAGATAGACAAGAATAGTTTCAATCATCTATGGGTTTTAAGAAAAATAAAAGACGTTATTGTAATAATGTCCAGAGACAATAGAGATGAGGGCTGGAAGGACCAGCTCATGGTATGAAGCTCACCACAAAGAGTGGTGAGTGCAGTTAGAGACAACTATGTTGACAATGTCAATGAGTGAGAGAAGTAGAATACCTATTTCGAATACAGACGGGGGAAGGGAAGAAGGGAGATTAGGGACGGAAATGTTGCACTGGTGAAGGGGGTGTTCTTTGTATGACTGAAACCTAACTACAATCATGTTTCCAATCAAAATGCTTAAATAAAGATAAAGATTTAGAAAAAAAGAACCAGCCTTCTAGAACAAGGTACGGAGAGAGAAAGCCAGGGCAAGGAGTCAACTAAGGAAAGGACCCAACAAAGGAAAACAGTAGCAGAGGTAGCAAATACAACAGGAGTAGAGAGTCCCACAAAGAGTTTCTCCAGCAAATTTGCAGTGACTATACAACAAAATCAATCCAGCAGGAGGGGCAGCTGGTGTGGCACTTCAGATCTGGCTTTATATACCCAGAGCCAATGCTCTTCAGCAGCAGATATGAGAGCAGGCATCACCATTAAAGGGACAGTATAGTTACGGCTGACCAGGGGCCATAAGAGTCTCTGTTTCTTTATCTGTTCCCTTTTCCATAGAAAAAAACTATTGGGGGGTTCGGAATAAATAACAGTACCCCAAAATTGTTTTATACTGCCAATAAAATTTCAGGTAGGTCAGATCTGAAGGGTTTTAGCTGATAACATAATCTATCAGTGCAGAGCAGTCAAGAAGTCAATGGACATCTGCATGTACTTGAGCCAGAACCCCAGTTAAAGAAGCCAAATAGATGGTGGACTAGTTGCAAGCAGCACTTTTATTTTTACTCCTAATAGTGGGATTGGTACTCCATTGCCAAGGAATCAGAAAATAAAAGGAAACTTTATTTAGAAACAGTAAAAATACCAATATATTTTGAGAGGCATAGAACAAAAAAAGCTATTTAATACCTAAAAACAAACAGAATCAGAAAATAGCCTAAAAGAGAAAAAATTTAAACAAGGAACTACTTAGAACAAAAAATGTTATTTTTAAGGTGAACCACATGCAGGTGGTTGTTAAAATCTTTACAAAAAGTAAACTTATATTTATCTTCCTTTAAGAAGTGAAAACTTTGATGTTTTAGGAACTGGGCGACTATTTCCTGATGACATGGGGCATTGTGGGATTGCCAGAATTTCACTTTTTGATATTTACCTAATAAAGGATATGGACAAATTGCTTTCTTATTGGGTCAAAAAACAAAACAAACTACATTCTGATTTCAGTACAAAAGTAAAAATGCAGCTGAACCACTTGAAAACAAAAGAATCCTTCACATGGTTTAGTGATGAAAATCTAAAAGCATTTCTCAGTCAGAGAGATATTGACTTCTGATGAAGTGTACTGGAACCTAGAGTTTCTTTTTGGTACTGTCCTCTGTAGAAACATAAGCATAGCCTTTCCCTTTAATGATTAGGTTACCTGCTACCCAACCTTTGTCATTTTCACCTAGATAGGTGAGTTAATTATTTTCTGAGCCTGCACATCTTCTTGAAATTGTCCTTTAGCAGTTGTATGGGGTTCTCCTTGAGGCAAATTTAAAATATTTAAATAAAATAATGTTAAAGATAAACAATAAGTGGAGGCATACCCCCTTTTCTGTTTCATAAATATTGAGTTTTGAGAGCCCTATGAATACATCCTTGAGGATTATAGAGGGTACCAATGATATGTTTGATTTGCCATTCTTTACAAAATGATTGAAAATTTTTACTAGGCAGGCTGGACAATTATCAGTTTTGATGTTATTGGTAACACCCATACAGAAATCATTGCAGTTCGAACTTGTTGAAAAAGGCCCAGATCTGACTCAATCTTCACTGTGTGGTGGGACCACTCCTGTGCCGTGGTGATTTTCCACTCACTCTAGAACAGCTTTGCCACTGCCAACAGGATGTGAGAGTAGTGCTCATGCTTTTTCCTGAGTCTTCACTTTCGGTCTTCCTTTGGTGCCAGGCCTCCAGGAAGATGGCTTCAGATCATAGGACACCAGAGTTAGGGCATTCCTGCAGTGCCATGGGTATGAGTGTATTGGTCTGTTCTTCAAGAAGGTTTGGTACTCCAGTCACATGGGCTGTGTGTGAGGTAGTGTGAGGAAATTTCTGAAAAATCAGCCAAAGTTCTTTGAATAACAACACTTAGAGGTGATACTGAGTCAGTTTCTCTTCAGGGATGGGTAACACAATGATATGGAGGTCATATCTCAGTAAAGCAATATACTCACAGTTTTCTTCCATTATTAGAGCATCTATTAATGCCAAATATGATACAATAGTTTGAGTTTGTTTATTATGTAAATAAATGAACTCTAATAGACCTGATAATTAGACAATTTCAGCAATTGATGATTGAAGTGTTGCAAAAAGTAATGACCATCTTTTTTTTCTAGGGGTAAAATAAGAACTATGGGACTTCTTGAGGTGGTCCATAAAAACTCCAATTTCTTCTGAGCATTTTGAGGTCTTTCAAATAGATAAAAAAAATTCTGATTACATACTGTAGGGTTTATGAGAACATAACCCAAATATTAATATAGGGCCGCATCTGAAGTTTTGTTGCAATTTGTAATCCAACTGCCAGTCAGCATGTCATTACATTTCCATATATTAGAATGGAAAGAATGAAGGACAAAGTAATTGTACATGGGTTCTGTTTTATTTTTCTTAATGTTGTTGGGCTGAAAGTTCAAAGTTAAGATATCAGCAATGGGACTACTGAGAATTCTGTTTATGGGTGATTGTCCTTCCACTGTAACTTTACCTTGTCCTCTTTCTTTGCATCTTTGTTCTCATAATTAAAAGTAAAAAATTAATAAAAAATAAAATAAAAAGATACCTATTTTTTAATTCTCTTTATAATATTATTCTTATATTTAAGTATTTGGTGTATTTTAATTTTTTTAGATGTAAGCAAAAAGCAGAAATATCCATAATGGTGTTTTACTTTATTTAAATATCATGGTTTACAAGTTGTTCATAATTCAGTTGTCTGGGTATTAAATGTTCCAACACCAGTTCCACCATCAGTGGACCTTTCCTTCAACCATTGCCTTCAGCTTTCCACTCATCCCCACTGCCTGCCCATTGGCAGGCACAGATCAATTTATTTTATATTGCTTGTTATAACAAAATGGAAAATTGAAAGTGAGATTATAAATAAAACACTTCAATAAAATAAAAAATACAAAATATTAAATTACACAATAGGATTATTAATTAAGACATTGTTTGAGGAATTGCTGAATTGGTTTGTTACTAGTTTGTTGCTAGTTAAGCCTTTTGTGTTATTGGTTTTGCTAATTGAGCTTGGTGTAGTCTCTTCTATTTTCCCATCTCAATTTGCTGTGTTCTACTGAGCTGTCTGTTGTGAAATTTGGAGGTGTCACACAGTCCATACAGAGCCATGCGCTCCAGGAGCTCTAGAATCTTAGAACTGGGAGTGATTTTAGCCCTTGCCCCTCCTGAGGAGGTGCCAGAATTTTCAGCCTAAAACTGGTGTGCCTATGACTCATCAGCTTGACATTTCTTTTAGGTTAGTCATGAAGTTGTGAAGCTGGGCCTTTTACATGGCTATGGCTATGGCTATGGGATGTGGTATGGCTGCTGGGGCTTCTAGGGTTTCTGGTTGTGGCCTGCCATCACTGTGAAAAGACTCCAGATTTTTCAGCTTGAAGACCAGTGAACTTGGATATTTTATAAACTTGGCATCATTTACAGACTACTTGTGAAGTAGTGAAGTTAGTCAGTGTATATGGAAGCTGCTATGGGTTGTGGGCACCTTTGCTGGGACATTGGCAAGGCAGGACTCTGTCTGCCCAATCCTGAGAAGGACCCAGAGTTTTCAGCCTGAAGACCGGTGCCAAGTTCCTTGGCTTGGCTTGAAGTCTAATCCAAGATTTATCATGAAGCTATGAAGCTGTGTTATTTAGATAGCTGTGGCTGTGAAATGTGGTTATGGATAATTTTTTTCCATTTGTTTACTAATTTTTCCAGTGTTTTCCTTACTTCTTTGCATTGCTCCTTTATCATATATTAAATTTCCAAACATCTGATTTGTTTCTGGATCAGTTTCAAAATATTTTACTCTCCTTTATTACTTTGTTTATTCTTATGCTAATATCAATAGTTTACCTAGTTTTTTTAACA
Source organism: Suncus etruscus (assembly GCF_024139225.1). Taxonomy (NCBI): domain Eukaryota; kingdom Metazoa; phylum Chordata; class Mammalia; order Eulipotyphla; family Soricidae; genus Suncus; species Suncus etruscus. The sequence continues at coordinate 136,023,093 of NC_064853.1, read as the reverse complement.
TATATTTAATTTTTTAACATAGGTTTCTTTGTTTTGTTTTGGTTTTTGGGGGCCACACCAGTGACACTGCTGGGATTACTCCTGGCTATGCACTCAGAAATAGCTCCTGGCTTGGGGTATCAAACTGCGGTTCATCCCTGGTCAGCCACGTGCAAGGGAAGGCCCTACCACTGCACCACCACTCTGGCCCCAATATAGTTTTTAACTTATATTCTATATATAATATCTATAAGAATGCTTTCCTAGCGATATGGAGATTCCTCCAAAAACTGGAAATTGACTCCCATACGATCCAGCTATACCACTCCTAGGAATATACCCTAGAAACACAAAAATACAATACAAAAATCCCTTCCTTACACCTATATTTATTGCAGCACTATTTACCATAGCAAGACTTTGGAAACAAGCAAGATGCCCCTCAACAGATGAATGGCTAAAGAAACTATGGTACATATACACAATGGAATATTATGCAGCTGTCAGGAGAGAGGAAGTCATAAAATTTTCCTATACATGGATGTACATAAAATCTATTATGCTGAGTAAAATAAGAGAGAAAGAGAAAGATGCAGAATAGTCTCACTCATCTATGGTTTTTAAGAAAAATGAAAGACATTTTTGCAATAATTTTTAAAGACAAAAGAGAGGAGAGCTAGATGTTCCAACTCACCTCATGAAGCTCACACAAAGAGTGATGAGTGTAGTTAGAGAAATAACTATATTGAGAACTATCCTAACAATGAGAATGTATAAGGGAAATAGAAAGCCTGTGTAGAGTACAGGCAGGGGTGGGGAAGGGAGGAGGGAGAATTGGGACATTGGTGATGGGAATGCTGCACTGGTGATGCGGGGTGTTCTTTACATGACAGAAACTCAACCACAATCATGTTTGTAATCAAGGTGTTTAAATAAAATATTATTTAAAAAAAGAATGCTTTATTTTTTGGGAGTACATGTGGTAGTACAGAGGGTAGAATGCTGACCTTGCATGTGGTTTGATCCCTGGCTTCCTAGGTGTGGCACACATTTAAAAAAAAAAAGAATGATTTCCCTTTTGATCATTGGAATTTAAAAAATTAATCTTAGCTATTTTTTATTTATTGGACCGGAACAGTGGTGCAAGCAATAAGGTGTCTGCCTTACCTTGTCTTAGCCTAGGACAGACCACGGTTTGATCCCCCAGTGTCCCATGTAATCCCCCAAGCCAGGACCAATTTCTGAGCACAGAACCAAGAGTAACCCCTGAGCGTCACTGGGTGTGGCCCAAAACCAAAAAAAAAATCAATCTTAGCTACTTTTTTTTATCACTAACATGAGATTATGTCTGTATAGGATTTCTCACCACTCCATTTATCAAAGTTATTCTATTAGGTTATCTTAAATAACATCTAATTTATAGGTTAAATTAGAAAATGTATACCTTATAAATTGAGAATTAGTATCATATAGTTCAATTTTTCTTTTCTTTTCTTTTTTTTTTTTTGTTGTTGTTTTTGGGCCACACACATTGATGCTCAGGGGTTACTCCTGGCTATGCTCTCAGAAATTGCTCTTGGCTTGGGGGAACCATATGGGACGATGGGGGATCGATCTGCGTTTGTCTTAGGCTAGCACTTGCAAAGCAGAAGCTTACCTCTATTGCCACTGCTCTGGCCCCTCAATCTTTATTTTCTTAAGTCTTCTATTTAGAGTCATCAGTAGATGAATATCTATTTTCTCTTTCATATGTATTCCTTGTTATATCTTTTTCTGAAAAGTAATTGACAGCTTTTTATGTCATTTTTCTTATAATATACTTTATTAACTCTTTCTCTAATGATATAATTTATTGTCTTGAAATTTCTAAATGCAGAACTAAAATTGAAACAAAATGTAATTTTACCAGTTTATATTTTTCTTGTCTTTGCATTAATTAAATATTAGACAGTGTAAGTAAGATTAGGAATATTTGTGATAATCATAAATTGAACAAAAGTGTTTGGTTTTCTTTTCTTTTAAAAGATTTCACATATAAGTGAAATTTATAGACTGTGTCTATAGACTTTGTCAGCTTTATTTCATTTAACATAATACCCTCAAAGTCTACTCAGGGTGTCAAATGTGGCAAAATTTCATTCATTCTCATGACCAAATAATACTTCATTACATATATGTCACCTCATTCCTTGTTCTTTCATTCTTTGTTTATTAATCCAATGAATAATAATGCTGCAGGGGCCAGAAGAGATAACACAGCAGTAGAGCATTTGCCTTGCATGCAGCTGACCCAGAAGGGACCCGGTTTGATTTCTGGCATCTCATATGGTCCCCCAGCCTGCCAGGGACAATTTCTGAGTACAGAACCAGGAGTAACCCTTGAGCACTACTTAGTGTGGCCCAACAACCAATCAATCAATAAATAAAGTTAAAAAAAATAATGCTATAATGAACACAGGGCACTTACTTGTTTTCAAATATTTTTGTCACTTCTTAACAACCCATGGTAGGAAACAGTGCGACCTTGCTTGGCAATGTTCTTGTTAGCCTTGTTTGCCTTTGAGTGTCATGAGAGGCTCAGATGACCCAATCAAGTTCTCAATACTGGTATTTGCTATCTAACCTTGCACACAAATGTGATTTCTCAGTATTTCTCTTTTTGATATCTCAAAGGGAGCACCCATTGAACTATTACTCTACAGTGGCTTGGCTGCCCACACTATACTGTGCTAACAATAACTTCATTCTAGTTCCAACCACCTATTCCCACAAAAGCTCACAAAGGACAGTCCATATCAGGTGATTTCAATAAAGTTGAAGAAGTAGGAATTTTTATGAGGCAAACATTAGCTTGATACCAAAAGCAGACAGACATCACAAAAAAGAGAAAGCTAGAGACCTATCTACCTGATAAACAGAAGCAAAAATCCTCAATAAATAGCAAACAAAATCCAACAATTCATAAAAATATTATATATCAGTACCAACTAGGATTCATCTTGTGCATGCCTTAATATCTGTTCCCTGGGCCACTTTAGGAGTGATCCCTGAGCAGAGCCAGGAGTAAGCCCTGAGCACCACTGGTGTGGCTCCAAACAAAAAGCAATATACTTATATACTGTTTAAAACTCTCTTAGAAGAATAAAGAGAGTTATTTGTATTTTATTGTTATTGTTTGGGGGCTATGCCTTTGGTGCTCAAGGACTACTCCCAGCTCAGGTCTCCCCTGACAATGCTCAGCAAACCAGGTAGTGCTGGAAATAAAATTTGGCACACCTGCATGCAAAGCGTGTGCTCAGTTTGTTGAGTTATCTCTCTAGCCTGGAGGATGTTATTAAAACTATACCCGATCCCCCAGAATCATGTATGAATGTAAATATAGTCAGAGAATTAAATGGACCAAGTGATGGATGTGTTAATATATGTCTAAAGGAAACATGTCAAATCTGAAAATTCATGATCCTCTTCTACTACTCAACTAAGTCAGGAAGGAGAAAGTTAAACAAAACCTTGGATCAATAACAGGAAGAAGTGAAGAGTCCAGGAGTTCCCTTGCTTTCATTCTATGCTTCTCAACTTTGGCTGGACGTAAGAACCACCTGGGGAATTTGAAAATTATCCTGATGGCTAAGTCAGGGCAAATTCCAATTAAGTTTCACCTTGAGTTGGGAGGGATAAAGAAACACCTGTTAAACTTCTGACTGCCCCTAAATTTAACTACCATTCCTCCCTTTGTGTCCAGATATTGGCTGTAGGAGTTCATAATCCTAACATTCAAGGATGATTAAGTTCACTGTAATCAGTCTTTAGGATGATGGATTCTGGAAACACAAGATAGTTGGATCTATTAGTGTTCAACCTGTGGAAACAGAAAGCCAAGTGTGTTTGTTATGGAATAACTTCCTTCGAAGGGGACTCTTATAGTTCAAATCTGTTTGAGCTGGCTCTGCTCTCTTCAACTCACAACTGTAGTGTCACCCAATTCTACTACCCTTTCTTACCCCAGGTCAGTAATTTCTAGGCATTTTTTTTGCAGAAACACAAATAAAAATAAATTTTATATTTCTACATAAGTAAATTTGTATTTATTAATTTAAACAACAGTTAACAAAAATGTTGATAGCATGCAAAATATTTACTATTTTTATTTTACTCTACTTCATTGCAGAAATAGTAATAATAATATTAATATTCTGTACTCGGTATTTGTCACTGGGTCCTGTCTGTTCTGGACACTGTTATTATATTAAGTTTTTGCTCACTAACTGGTTCCAAATTGACACTTTAAAAACCATTGCAAGATGGGGCCAGAGTGATAGCGCAGCTGTACAGCATTTGCCTTGCATGCGGCTGATCCAGGATGACCTTGGGTTCGATCCCTTGACCAGGGGTGATTTCTGAGTGCATAGCCAGGAGTAACCCCTGAATGGCACTGGGTGTGCCCCCCAAACAAACAAAAAAAACACCACAACATTGCTAGAGTTACTCTTTCCACTCATGACCTCTTTTTGCCCAAGAAATACATAGCCATAAATACTTCAGATTTATTACACAGTTGATCTTGAATTTTTTTGGTTGTGTGTTTAGAAAAGTTTTTATACTATTGTCAAATTTACCACACCCACATTTAGTTACATGATAGTTATAAGCCACATTAGGCTCTAGAGTATAGGCTCTTTTAGGTTACTTTTTGGAGCTTTAAAAATTTTTGGTTTTTACGTCAGAGCCACACCAGTTGTACCCAGGGCTTCTGTAGGCTCTGTGCTCAGGGATCACTCTTGGCATGCTCAGGAGACTATACGGTGCCAAGAATCAATCCCTGACTTGCTATGTGAAGGCAAACACCTTACCTGCCCAGGTTCAGCATTCTTTTTTGTTTGTTTGTTTTTGTTTTTGATTTTTGAGTCACACCGGCAGTGCTCAGGGGTTCCTCCTGGCTCTACACTCAGAAATCGCTCCTGACAGGCTCTGGGGATCATATGGGATGCCAGGATTTGAACCACCATCCTTCTGCATGCAAGGCAAATGCCTTACCTCCATGCTATCTCTCCAGCCCCTCTTGTTTTTTAAACTTTATTAATTGATTGATTGATTGATCGATTGATTGGTTTCTGGGCCACACCTAGTGGTGCTCAGGGATTACTCCTGGCTCTGCACTCAGAAATTGCACTGGCAGGCTGGGGAACGATATGGGATGTGGGAATCAAACCATGTCCCTCTTGGGTCGGTCACAGGCAAGACAAACACCCTACCTATCGTTGTGTTATCTCTCCAGCCCCAGGTTCAGCATTCTTTTTTTTTTTTTTTTTGTGGTTTTTGGGTCACACCCGGCAGTGCTCAGGGGTTTTTCCTGGCTCCGTGCTCAGAAATTGCTCCTGGCAGGCACGGGGGACCATATGGGGCACCGGGATTCGAACTGATGACCTTCTGCATGAAAGGTAAATGCCTTACCTCCATGCTATCTCTCCGGCCCCAGGTTCAGCATTCTTTTTTTTTTTTTTTTTTTTTTTTTTTTTTTTTTTTTAATATCTTTTTTTTTTTTTTTTTTTTTTTTGGTTTTTGGGTCACACCCGGCAGTGCTCAGGGGTTATTCCTGGCTCCAGGCTCAGAAATTGCTCCTGGCAGGCACAGGGGACCATATGGGGCGCCGGGATTCGAACCGATGACCTCCTGCATGAAAGGCAAACGCCTTACCTCCATGCTATCTCTCCGGCCCCAGGTTCAGCATTCTTAATGGATGCTCCTGGTGATTTTTTTACTCTTGCCTTTTTAAAAAGAGTTGCCATACATGTTTTTATTTTGGTATAATTGATAACTAATATAAACTAGTATAACTTATATTAGCTTTATATGTGCAACATAATGATTCTAAATTTTGTGTGTTAGCCTAGTCTTTCTGACATTGGGCTCAGTAATAACATGGGTCACAGGAACCTCATTATGAACCAGATACTAGGCTTACATGATTTTTTATCTAGTCATTGCATTAGTCCTAGAGAATAAATGGAGTTTTCTTATATAACTAATTAGAATACTCAGGTTCAGAGAACCTAAGTAATTTTTTTTACTATTATTCAGTGAGGATCAGGAAGCTAATTGTAGGTAAAGTCACAGTCTTAGGAATTAGTTCATCTTTTCAGAAATTCTTAGATACTTATCTATTGGTGTATTTTCACTAGATGGCATTATGACTGACAAATAGTTGATCCTCCAGAAATAAGCTAACTCATTTTCCTTTTTTCCATTTTCCTATCATTCCAAACCTCTTAGAGGCAGCCATTAGAACACTGTCTCATATCATATAACTTGTAAATAATTTTCCTTGTAAAATAATTTGTCTTAAAACTAGAAGGGACCTTTAGGAGAAAATCCATAAATGTCCTGTCTTGTCAATACAGCAAAGTAAAAAGACATGTTTAGCCAACAGATGGTGGGACAGGAAGCAGAATCCAGGCCATTCATCCCTCTGGCCAAAGCTCTTTCCTCTCAGAATAAAAGGATGGAAAACAATGTGTTTAAAAGCTCATTTCAACAACAGACTAGAAACATGTTAATCATTCTCAGGAACCTCTAGCTGCTTTCCTCCCTTTACCCATCAACACTCCTGCTGCAGAACTTCAATGTCCTCTCTCAGTAACTTAAATGCTTTTCCTGGTCTTTCATTGTGCCAAATTTTCAGTTTCCATCATAGAACATAAAACTATAACATACTGTTGGTGTCCATTTCTATACCTCTGCCATTTATTTAAGAATGTCTTCTTAAACCTTCAACAAGTTGTAAACCAGGCAAGGGTGAAAGTCTTCATTTTAAATTCCTATCTGTTAAAGTTTCACATCCTTTGCTTGAAATGGTGTGGTTTATAGTTAAAGTGTAACATCATGTAACTTTCAGATGAGCATCATAAAAACTCAGCATGTATATATCTTGGCTAAGTTCACCACTAAAAGTTCAATTCTATCCTTTACCATAAGATTATTCCCTTTTAGTCTGTTTATTGATTACCCTCCATCTTTACCCTTCTACGAAACACTAATTTGATCTTACAGTTTTATAAGCAAAGTCTTTTGAAATTGGTTTGAACTTTAAGACTTGTTATCAGCCATGTACACCTTTGTTAGAAAAAAATGGAGAGAGGTTTGGTTTAGAAAGGAGTTTAGAGATGAATCAGTATCACAAAGATGGGAAAATGAAGCAAACGTACATCCTGCCCTTAGACCCTGTGTGAATTCATTCCTTTCATCCTAGACACTCTCACACACAGGTAAGGTCTCTGGAAATAGCCTCCAATTCCATCAATGATTTTCTGATAGTGCTCAGCACTTCTCAAGTCACTCTCTCTGCAAGGTTCTTGTGTTCTTGCTTTTGGGCTATTTCAGTGACAGCAAGGAGTAATAGACAGATGTTGCCTCCATTTTATTTAGCAGACAAGAGTTACAAAGAGAGTCCTTAGCGCATGGTGTGAGGGGTTGAAGAGTAAATTTGGATGTGACCAGATTAGAGAACTTAATCTATTGGGTTATTGTGAAGTTTTAGGAAATGTTGATATTAACTAGTCTAGTATATAAAATATAGTTTCATTTAAAAATATTTTATATTATTTATTATTAATTTGTATGGCTACAATATGTAGAAATAATCATCTTATGATGACCATAGTCTTCTTTTACTTTGAAGACTCAAGAATTAATAAGCCTAAAAATTTGATAAATTAAAAATGCCTTACCAATTGGAAAAATATTAATATGACCTTTTAAAGATCTTTTTTTATAATACTTGAAACAGTCTGAACAGAACTCACATTACTATTTTGAATTAGAACTTCCCTCTGAAATGTAAAGAGGAAGGAAATCCTCCCAAAAATGTGAAACCCCAGAAGTTTGCTCATTAAAACTCATTGGAGACTCCAGAGGTTTTCAACCTCTTTGGTTTCTTTTCTTCTCTTTGTCCTCTGCATTCAGAGGAGAAAGAGAATGGAAAGGCAGGTTTTTATTGCATTGTCCAGTAGAGCTCTAAGAATCTAATTCTCAGTTAAGTGGAGGACAGATATTTGTGAGACATAAGTTGGTCCCTAATATTCACCTTTAAAGATTTTCTCCCAAGGAACCACTGTCTTGCCCTTTATCTACATGCTTTCTTGTTCTTTCTCTGGAATCAGCTAAAGGGAGGGCACAGAACCTAGAACTAGAGGCAGGACAGGGATTAGAGAGGGAACTCAGCAGAAGAATTGGTTTTCCAGACCAGATACATATGCATCTTGAGGGCAAGCATTACAGCTTTCCTCTTGGGATTCTCAGTAAATGTCAAAGGACTGGTTGACTAATTAGATGATTAGTGTTCAGGTGGTTGGTTATGTTGCATGAAACAGATGCTTCTTTTTTCAGTTATTGTAGTTTTAAGGTTTGAAGAGCTAGTACAAAAGTTAAAGCACTTGCTTATCCCCAACACCAGTTCTATTTCTAGTACACATGGGTCCCATAGCATTACTGGGTGCAGCCCTGGAGCTTCCTGAATAATCTGTAGCACCACAGATGCAAGCAGAACTGAATCCTCTGTTCCTTCCATCAAAACATTAGCCCAGTTGATGTAAAATCACCTGGAGGGGTCCCTGGATCCACAAATAATGCTTGTGAGATTCTAACCTTCCAGAAAAAAAGAATTCTAAATAAATCAATGACACTTGTTTGCAAAAACAGACAGTAGGCCAGATTTGAATTCCCAATGCAGTTCTAATCTAATAATAAAAGAGCAGTAATTGTTTTAAGCAATAATTATATCATACAGTTCTGACAATGAGATGTAGGAGAAAGTCTTCTGGAGACTTCTTCAATATTTCAAGAAGTAGCTTCATTCTACTTCTCAGAGGGGCTAGGTCAGAGTGTGATGCCTGGACCATATGGAAATATTGCCATTTGCAACCTGGTACACAGGCCTGACGGGAGCCCCTAGAGAAAAGGACTAGGAAGGCACATGCATCCTGTTGATATCTTTGAGCTGTTCCATTAACCCACTTCCTGACTTCTTATTGTCCAAGAAGTCAAGCCCTTCTTGTTTGAGCCACCTCTAGCTAGGCTTGTTTGGCTTGTGGTCAAAAGTACTTGCAGACAATGCTACAGACTCCTGCATCCACAAGCTCTGCCCCTGCCCTATATTCAGCTCTTGCACTAACCACCCCCATCCCCCTTTCTGCAGCTGCCCCTTCATTCCAGCCCTGGCTAAGGCTCCCAGGCATCTTTGTTCCTGATACAAATGAAGCAGCACTGTCTGTACATCTCGGTACAATAGCCCTTCTGTCCCAGGGGGTTGAGGTTCTCTTCCAAATATCTCATCCAGGACATTTGCAGAAGCAAGTGAAAAACATGTGACTTAAAATGAATTAGGAATTTTTAGAAAGAAATAGAATTGATTAGCTCACACAATTCAATTTTCAGGCTTCAAATTGAATAAGGCAGGCAAGTAGAAAGGATTTCCCCCATGGCAATGAGTTCTTGGGATGTAATAAGCCAAGATTCAAAGGTTTAACCTTAAGCAGCTGACCGCATTATGGGCAGACCCATCTTTTGGATGCAGAGGCTAAGGCCAGATAAGACCTTGACTTGGTGCCACTGTCACTTCATGCCTAAAAGGCAGGGTCATCTAAGAGAGAAACTTCAGTAGGAACTAAATCCAAGAAAGGAATATCAAAGAGGATCATCAACTACTCTGACACTCTCCCTTGGTAACCACACTGTACAGTCTCTTACCTAGGTAGAAAGGCCCACATAGGGCAGGTTGAAAAAATCCTGTAAAAGCCAACTTGGAACAAAGGAAGGGCATGTGTGTGTGTTGCCAACCCAGCACATGTTGCTCTCATACATCATCCTCATTTCACCTCTTAAGATTATGCTTTCATAGTTTAAATGGAGCTCTCTTGGCCTTTGGAGAAGCCTGTTCTCTCTCTCTCTCTCTCTCTCTCTCTCTCTCTCTCTCTCTCTCTCTCTCTTTCTCTCTCTCTCTCATTTTTACAATATAGTTACTAAAGGGTATTATATATATTCCTATCCCATTCCCTCTGACTAATTTCACTCAACATAATACTCATATCTGATATGTCTCAGGTTGGCAAGGATGAAAGCATTCAGCAAAGTTTAGTTCAGGAATTCTTTATTAGCCACATGGAGGCTGTACTTGACTCAAGGTAAGGCAAAGTGCAGCCTAAACACAGTTCTTCCAGTCCTTTTAAAGTGTGGAGTATATCCTTTTTTAGCAGATGAGCAAACAGATAAGAAAAACATAATGTCACGAAAGTTCAAATATGGTTACAATTGTGAGATTATTTTAGCTGTTGAAAATCAAAAAAGAAAACCAAAAAGCCCTACTTGTTGTATTTAGTAAATAGCATTATTTTCAGAGTATATCCTTTTTTAGCAGATGAGCAAACAGATAAGAAAAACATAATGTCACGAAAGTTCAAATATGGTTACAATTGTGAGGTTATTTTAGCTGTTGAAAATCAGAAAAGAAAACCAAAAAGCCCTACTTGTTGTATTTAGTGAATAGCATTATTTTCAGAATTTATAGCTTTAAGTAAGTCGCTGTCACTGATCTTGACTGATTAGTTTACTCAAAAGTTATATTTTCAAGTGTTACTCTTCCATGGAAGTGTCTCTCTCTGGTCACGTATGCAGAACATCTGCAAAGTTATGTATGGATATCTGCAAAGTTAGCTATGTTAGAAAAAATAAAACCATGGTTCTCAGTAAAATTTTAACAAATGGTTATTTTTCAGACGGAGGTCCCTGTCTCTAGGATAGACTAGTTAAGGGAATTCCTACAATAAAGCAAGCAAGCTGTGATAGAAGTTAAATCTGCAATTAGCAGGCAGTTGATTAAAGATTAATTGGGGAAGGAGTTTGGAGGGCTCTGTAAAAAAAAAGGCAGACAAAACTTTTGAACTATGGGTCAACAACAATAATGACTATTTTGGGGGTATCACCTTTTCACAATATCCATCCATATATAAGCAAATTTTATGATGTGGTGTTCAGTGTTCACTCCTAGAAGGTTCAGGGGACCATATAGGATGCTGAGAATTGAACTCAGGCAAAATACTTGCAAGGCAAATGCCCGCCATTGCTCTGGCCCCTAAAATTTATGTTTTTAGAAAGTATTTTTGGACTGTGAGAAACTGTGAGTGTTGCCTGTGTGTGTTTTTCTACTGTCCTGTCTCCTGAACCTCTCGGGAGTGGGCCAAAAAGGGCCCAGAAAAATCGCTCTCCTAGAGGCTCATTCCAGGCTGAGCCGAAAAGCCAAGGAACTGCGTCCAATTGTGAAAACCCGCTATCAGCAGTATTTTGTAGAAAGGCAGGTCCCAAGTTGTGACATCAGGCTGGAAAAATCTACGCCTGCCCAGTGGTTCCAGACTGTGAGAAACTGTGAGTGTTGCCTGTGTGTGTTTTTCTACTTTCCTGTCTCCTGAACCTCTTGAGAGTGGGCCGAAAAGGGCCCAGAAAAATCGCTCTCCCAGAGGCTCATTCCAGGCTGGGCCAGAACACCAAGGAACTGCGTCCAATTCTGAAAACTGGGTATCAGCAGTATTTTTCAGAAAGGCAGGTCCCCTGTTTGTGATGTCAGGCTGGGAAAATCTATGCCTGCCCAGTGGTTCCTGACTGTGAAAAACTGTGTGTTGCCTGAGAGTGTTTTCTTTTTTTTTTTTTATAATATCTTTATTTAAACATCTTGATTACAAATATGATTGTATTAGGTTTCAATCATGTAAAGAACACCCCCCCTTCACCAGTGCAACATTCCCACCACCAATGTCCCAAGTCTCCCTCTATCCCACCCCACCCCCACCTGTACTCTACATAGGCTTTCCAGTTCCCTCATTCATTCACATGGTTATGATAGTTCTCAGTGTAGTTATTTCTATAACTTCACACACCACTCTTTGTGGTGAGCTTCATGAAATGAGCTGGAAGTTCCAGCCCTCTTCTCATTGTCTCAGGATTGTTGCAAAAAATGACTTTTATTTTTCTTAAAACCCATAGATGAGTGAGACTATTCTGCGTCTCTCTCTCTCTCTCCCTCTGACTTATTTCACTCAGCATGATAGATTCCATGTACATCCATGTATAGGAAAATTTCATGACTTCATCTCTCCTGACGGCTACATAATATTCCATTGTGTATATGTACCACAGTTTCTTTAGCCATTCGTCTGTTGAAGGGCATCTTGGTTGTTTCCAGAGCCTGACTATTGTGAATAGCGCTGCAATAAATATAGGTGTGAGGAAAGGATTTTTGTATTGTATTCTTGTGGTCCTAGGCTATTTACTTAGGGGTGGAATACCTGGGTCGAAGCAGGAGGGAACTGGTGGTCTGACAGTTTTCAAGAATATGTGGACAATATATCCTCCAGGTGGATCTAACCAATCATTGTGAAGGGCATAAGGAAATTGCAGGATTGCAGTTTTAGAGTATAAAAGGAAGCTCCTTACCTAAGGTTGGGGTCATTCTCCTCCTAAGAGGACAGTTAGACTTGAATAATTAATCCTTCTATAATAAAATCATTTAATTCAAAGCTCATTGTTTTGTGTGGTCTTTTGGATATTGTTACCTAACATTTCCACAGTCAAGAAAGGGGCCATACAAAGACTACATTTGAGAAAAAAGACATTTCCTTTTATCTTGATCATTCCAAGCCCGAAGATCTTTATTTTTCAGAGTAATCTATAAAAAGCACTGAAAGAATATGTAGGGATATGGTAGGTAGGAAAAAGACTTATTTTTAATATCAATTAATTCCAATTAAATATATTAGTATGTTGAAATATATCTAAATATATTAATATTCCAAAATATTACTCTACCACACTTACTTGTGACCTTAAGAAGACCATCTTTGGGGCCGGGTGGTGGCGCTAAAGGTAAGGTGCCTGCCTTGCCTGCGCTAGCCTTGGACGGACTGCGGTTCGATCCCCCGGTGTCCCATATGGTCCCCCAAGCCAGGAGCGACTTCTGAGCGCATAGCCAGGAGTAACCCCTGAGCGTTACCGGGTGTGGCCCAAAAACAAAAAAAAACAAAAAAACAAAAAAACAAAAAAAAAAGAAGACCATCTTTAATCAACTCAAGAAAAGTTACACTAGAGTTAGAGAGACAGTGCAGGAGATAAGGTGCTAGCCTTGCATACTGCAATCCTGGTTCAATCCAACTATTCCCATATGGTCACCAAAGCACCTCCAGGAATCATCCCTATGCACAGAGCCAGAAGTAGACCCTAAGAACTTCCAAGTATGGCCCATTCCCCACCCAAAGGAAAAATAAAGAAAAATAATCACACAAAAAATAGAATAGATATTTTCCTTTCTTTCCTAATAGTGGAAATAAGAAAATTCTTTAGGCTAATCTTGGTCTGGGCTCTGAATTCGCTCAGAGGTAGCCCCACATGCAAAGCACTTTTTAAAGCAGTAAAGGAAAATATTGATAAATTCAATTGTAAATAAGGAAAAAAAAACCCCAAACACAAATGACAGAGTAAATAAGATGTTTCTTGCACACACAACACAAAGAATATGTAAAAATATTAATTATGTAAGAAGTCAATATCATGAAAATAAAAGAAATACAGAAATAACCTCATTAAATTATAGATCAACACATCAAAACAAAATTTTGATATTTTCCACTTAGATAAATAAGTGAAAAGCATATAAAATAGCAATTAATTGATGCCTGTAGAAATAGATATTCTGTTTGAGAATATATACACATAATTATATATGTACATACATATTGGTTTCTGGACCACACCTGGTGCTCAAGCATGGTCTTGCTCTATTCTCAGAAATTATCTCAGACATGCTTAGATATATGGCTGTGAGAACTTAAACCAGGATCATACGAATGAAAGGCAAGAAACGTAACCTCTCTGAGAATAATCTATTTTTAAATAATGTGGAAGGAAATTTGACAAAATAAAAAGTATTCAGAAATTTAAAATTTGATGGCAGCTATCGCTACATGTGGAACCACAGAAAGTTCTTTCCTTATAAATTTTGAGTTTTTCAAATTTGTTTTATTTTAATGTATGTAGTTATAAAAGAGTTAAAGTATATGATATATTGTAAAATTGTTTGCCATCACCACTGTGTCCAGCACAGTCTCTATGTGAACTTTGTCTGATCTTCTCCCCCACCCCATCCCGTCTCACTGTAAGATAATTGATTTTGGAATCCAATGGCAAGGGTTTGTCATTAGTTGACATTATCTCCTTGTTTTATTTCTCTCTATACCATAGAAAAGTGAAATCATACAGCATTCGTCCTTCTCTCTCTGGCTAATTTTGCTTAACAAGGTAACCTCCAGCTTCATCCTTGTTTTCTGAAAGCTGCATGATTTCATATTTTCTTATAGCTTCAAGATATTCTTTTTGGGTCACACCCGGCAATGCTCAGGGGTTACTCCTGGCTCTATGCTCATAAATCGCCCCTGGCAGGCACACGGGATTCGAACCACTGTTCTTCTGTATGAAAGGCAAATGCCTTACCTCCATGCTATCTCTCTGGCCCTAGTTTCATGGTATTCTATTACGCATATACCACATTCATTTTTATTTATTCATTGAATTTTGGACATTTTGGTTGATTCCATGTTCAGAATGTTGTAATAACATACCATACATAGAAATGCTTCTGTTTTCAAATTAATGTTTTTGTATTGGGGAAAGAAGAAGCAATGGGAATTAAACCATATATTAAACCATATTAAATTAAAGACCATAAATTTGGACCAGAATTTATTATGGAACTCAACGTGAGTTCTCTCAGATATGAAGATCTTGCAACACTGGTAAAGCATTCTTCAACTATAAAATAATATCTTAAATATCTCTGATGATACCCCACTAAAAACAGATAAGGAGCCAGAGTGATAGCACAGTGTGTAGGGTATTTCCTTTCATACAGCCTACCTGGCTTCAATCCCCAGCATTTCATAAGTTTTTGGAACCCCCAAGACTAATTTTTGAGTGCAGAGCCAGGAGTAACCCCTGAGCATCATTGAATGTAGCCTCAAAACAAAAAAACAAAACAAAACAAAAATATATTTAAAATAGAATATGGACTTAGATGCTTTCTTCAATGATTTTATTTTAGAAGCAAAGAAAACATTAAGAGCACAACAAAATAGGACTACATCAAATGTAAAAGGTTTTGCATAGTCATGAGCAGGTAGGGCATTTGCCTTGTCAATGCAGGTTCGATCCCCAGCGAACCATATGGTCTCCAGAGCTCTCAAGGTTTATGATCCTGAGAGAAGAGTCTGGAGTAAGCCCTGACCACCACCAGGTGTGACCCACCACTCAAACTCTAAAGAAACTCAAGCTAAAATTAAAAGAGACCTTATTGAATGGAAGGAAATATTTGCACACAGTACATTAGAGGGCTAAAATCCAAAATATATAATTGCTCACCAAGCTTATATATAATTATTCAAAATGTCATCCAATAAATGAGGAGAGGGGCTGAATAGACACTTCCCAAGAAAGACACATTAATTGCTCGTAGGATGAGGAAATGCTAATCATTTATTATTAGGGAAATGCAAGTTAAAATAACAAAATATCTCACCTTAGTGAAAATGACATATCTCCAGGAGGCTAGAAACCAGGGCTAGCAGGGATACTGTATTAAAAGGTTCTTTGTTAAAATTTCTATTTTTCGAAAGTGAACAAAAGTAATTCAAAAAACTGCTTACAATTTATACAAACTATATATAAAGGATAATGCTGTAGGGGTGCCTGCAGCAACCTAAAGGGCCATCTTAAGGAGATTGTTAACTAAAGGATAGTATAATGATACAATCAAATGTCACTGTTTTCTTTTAATTTGTATTAAGACACCATAATTTATAAAGTCATTCTTTTTGTTTGTTTGCTTTAGGGTCACACCTAGTGGTGCTCAGTGGTGCTCAGAGTCTACTCCTGGCTCTGATCTCACAAATTACTCCTGGCAGGCTCAGGAGTACATGTGGGATGCTAGAGATTGAACCCAAATTGGCAGTATGCAAGGCAAACACTCTCCCTGATGTACTGTTACTCCTGCCCCTAAGAATAACTAAGTTATTCTTAGGTATACAATGTTTCAATACCAATCCTACCACCAATGTCCCTAGGTTCCTTTCTACACCCCACCTTGCTCTCTTGGCAGCCATAAAACAAATATATTTTATATTACTTCCTCCAACAAAATAGAAAGGAATGGTAAATAGAATTATTAGAAAATAAATCAAAAGTCAATTTTGACAATGTGTTGCTATACAACTTTAACCTATGTGAATAGGAACCTTTTTTTTTTTCATTTTTTTCTTTATTTAAACATCTTGATTACAAATATGATTGTGATTAGGTTTCAGTCATGTAAAGAACACCCCCTCAGCAGTGCAACATTCCCACCATCAATGTCCCAAATCTCCCTCCATCCCACCCCACCCCCACCTGTACTCCAGACAGGCTTTCCAGTTCCCTCATTACTTCACATGATTATGGTAGTTCTATAGCTGCACTCACCACTCTTTGTGGTGAGCTTCATAAAGTAAGCTGGGAGTTCCAGCCCTCCTCTCATTGTCTCTGAGGATTGTTGCAAAGATGACTTTTATTTTTCTTAAAACCCATAGATGAGTGAGACTATTCTGCGTCTCTCTCTCTCCCTCTGACTTACTTCACTCAGCATAATAGACTCCATGTACATCCATGTATAGGAAAATTTCATGACTTCATCTCTCCTGATGGCTGCATAATATTCCATTGTGTACCGCAGCTTCTTTAGCCATTCATCTGTTGAAGGGCATCTTGGTTGTTTCCAGAGCCTTACTATTGTGAATAGTGCTGCTGCAATAAATATAGGTGTGAGGAGGGGTTTTTGTATTGTATTCTGTGTTCCTAGGTTATATCCCTAGGAGTAAAATAGCTGGGTTGAATGGGAGCTCAATTTTTAGTTCTTCGAGGAATCTCCATATCGCTTTCCATAGAGGATGGACTAGACAGCATTCCCACCAGCAATGGATAAGAGTTCCTTTCTCTCCACATCCCCATCAGCACTAATTGTTCTCATTCTTTGTGATATGTGCTAATCTCTGTGGTGTGAGGTGGTATCTCATTGTTGTTTTGATTCGCATCTCCCTGGTGATCAGTGATGAGCATTTTTTTATGTGCCTTTTGACCATTTGTATTTCTTTTTTATCAAAGTGTCTGTTCATTTCTTCTCCCCATTTTTTGATGGAATTAGATGTTTTTTTTTTCTTGTAAAGTTCTGTCAGTGCCCTGTATATTTTGGATATTAGCCCCTTATCTGATGGGTATTGGGTGAATAGTTTCTCCCACATTGTGGGTGGCTCTTGAATCCTGGGCACTATTTCTTTTGAGGTGCAGAAGCTTCTCAGCTTAATGTATTCCCATCTGTTTAATCTGTATCCACTTGTTTGGAAAGTGCAGTTTCCTCCCTAAAGATGCCTTTAGTCTCAATGTCATGGAGTGTTTTACCTATGTGTTGTTAATATACCTTATGGTATCAGGTCTGATACCAAGGTCTTTAATCCATTTGGATTTTACCTTCGTACATGAGTTAACTGGGGGTCTATGTTCGCTTTTTTGCAAGTGGCTAACCAGTTCTGCCAGCACCACTTGTTGAAGAAGTTTTCCCTGCTCCACTTAGGATTTCTTGCTCCTTTGTCAAAAATTAGGTGCTTGTATGACTGGAGTGCTTTAGCTATTCGAAGGTGTTTATTGTTCCAGATAAACTTCATAAGTGTTTGATACACTTCTTTAAAGAATGTCATGGGTGTCTTTAGAGGGAACTTTTTTTTTTTTTTTTTTTTTTTGGTTTTTGGGTCACACCTGGCAGTGCTCAGGGGTTATTCCTGGCTCCAGGCTCAGAAATTGCTCCTGGCAGGCACAGGGGACCATATGGGGCGCCGGGATTCGAACCGATGACCTCCTGCATGAAAGGCAAACGCCTTACCTCCATGCTATCTCTCCGGCCCCGGAACTTTTAACTCATTTAATAGAATATAGTATACTCCTTATTCTCACTTGCATAATTAAATTTTCAATTCTGGTTCTATTATATTTCTTTACATTTTATTTTGTGATTGGGTCTTATCATGTGTTTCCTGTCATAAAGTTTTTTAATTCTGTACTAATATATTTTAGATTTTTTCATAAAATAAGCAAAACCTATTGCTATATAATTTTTTTTTTGGTTTTTGGGCCACACCCAATAGTGCTCAGGG
This sequence comes from Suncus etruscus, assembly GCF_024139225.1. NCBI lineage: Eukaryota > Metazoa > Chordata > Mammalia > Eulipotyphla > Soricidae > Suncus > Suncus etruscus. The sequence goes on along the minus strand of NC_064853.1, from coordinate 136,004,848 downwards.
GTCACTCCTGGTTGTCTGCTCAGAAATAGCTCCTGACAGGCACAGGGGACCATATGGGATACCAGGATTCGAACCAACCACCTTTGGTCCTGGATCGGCTGCTTGCAAGGCAAACGCCGCTGTGCTATCTCTCCGGGCCCACTATATGATTTTTAGTGTAAAACTTAATAAGAATGAAGAGAGTTATGAAAATGGTCAAATCTAAATAGGCCTTTAAGAACACAAAGTGTTTTATCCTAAGAAAGGGATCAGTTTTAGATCAGAAAATATTATATATTACTTAGGTATCTGCATTAATAAGTAAAATATTGCAGTAAAATTCTCTGGGTGTAAAATAAGCTAATCAAACAGACTAATACATATAAATAAAAGAAATTATAAAAATTATTAGAAATATAGGAGTAAATATTCTTTACATAATTTAGTAGAGGGCAATCACATGGACCATGAATGAGTGGTGTACTCAATGGCACAAGCAGTGATGTTTATTTATTCTGTCCTTTGAAGAAGCTTTTTAAATGCTTCTTGCATTTCAGGTCATGGAATTCCCAAGCTGTTACTTGTCTATAAAGCTCTGCATTGTTCACATCTGAATTATAATCTAGCTGGACAAAGTATTCTTGGTGAGGTATTCATTTTCATTTCACTGGTGTGTGTGTTGTGTGTGTATGTGTGTGTGTGTTTGTGTTCTCTTCTGGCTAATAGGGCCTCATTTGATAGATCTATTGTGAATATTATAAAATTTATTTTATATGTAATTTTTTGATACTGCTGTTTTCGATATTCTGTCTTAATCTTCTATCATTTTGAGTACAGGAAAGTATAAATCAAAATGAGAAAATTCCTACAATCAGAAGTGAAAAAAAAATGAAGAACAATTTAGGTGATGGTAAAAAAAATAAACCTCAATAGAAAACATTGAACAGCAGAATAAAAGCATTTGAGCAAAGGATCAAGGAGATCCAAGATGAGGAGGAAATCTCTAGAAGGTAAAAAGTTTGTCTAAAAAAATGAATAGTATATCAGAGATCTATGAAATGTGTTCAAGAGTAACAATATAAAAATCATTGGAATCTCTGAAGATCAGGAGGATCAAATCTGATAAAGAAACAAATTGTTAAGAATTTTCCCGAATTGGAGCCAGAGAGATAGCACAGTGGTAGGGTGTTTGTCTTGCATACACCAGGACAAATGGTGGTTTGAATCCTGGCATCCCATATGGTCTCCTGAGCCTGCCAGGAGCAATTTCTGAGAACAGAGCCAGGAGTAACCACTGAGCACTGCTGGGTGTGACCCCTCCCCCCCCCAAAAAAAACAAAACCAAAAACAACAACAAAAAACAACAACAAAGAATTTTCCAGAATTGAGGAATCAAATTCTGAGAAATTTCTGAGGAATTAGGCATCAAGATCCAAGAGGCTAGAAGAATATCTGTGAGAATAGACTCAACTAGAAAAGCTCTGACACAACTGTGCAGACTTTGTGCCATGTCTGCTTAACTCATCTCTTTCTCCCAGGAGTTTTCTCTTCTCTCTCTTCTTTCTTCTCCCTTCTTTCTTCTCTTCTCTTCTCTTCTCTTTTCTTCTCTTCTCTTCTCTTCTCTTCTCTTCTCCTCTCTTCTCTTCTTTTCTCTTCTCTTCTCTTATCTTCTCTTCTCTTTCTTCTCTCTTCTCTTCTCTTCTCTCTTCTCTCTTCTCTTCTCTTCTCCTCTCCTCTCCTCTCTTCTCTCCTCTCTCTCTCTCTCTCTCTCTCTCTCTCTCCCCCTGATAGAATTGTCGAAGGGTAACATTTCCCCCTCTTTGTCTTAAAAAATTATAAAATTAAAAAAGTTACAAAGCTTTTGTTTTCCTGTTCTCTGCCAAAGGCAGGAACTCTAAAATAACCTGAAGCATCAAAGCTGAAAGTGTACATAATTCCTTTCAAAATATCAGCCTTTTCCATTTCTTATACATATCACAACATTTTTCCTTGACTTCTCTGAGCATAAATATTAGAACTTTTCTGCAGAAACACGTATAGTTTAAAATTCTTAGCATTACTCAAAACAAGTAGGAATTGACCTTTCATATGACCTAGCAATTCCACTCTTAGGAATATACTCCATGAAAATCACAATGCAGAAAAGACATTTGCACTGCTATTTTCATTGTTGCATATTAACAATAGCCAAAATCTGGAAACAAAGTACCCAAGAACAGACAACTGGAAAAAGAAACCTAAGGTACATAAACACAATAGAATACTATTCTATTAATACTAATTCTTGATTGTAAGAAAAGATAAAAGATGAAGTCCTGCAGTTTGGTTCTAAATGGATGGATCTTGAGAGTATCATGTTGGGTGAACTCAGAACGCTCTCTTACCTATGTCGAATATAAGGAAACTTTGTAAGGAAATATAAAAGGCCAAATGGTAATAGAAACAAAGAGAAGAACTTTTTCCGAAGGAAGCTTGCCACTGGGGCAGGTTAAGGCACGATAAGTTAAGGAAAGGGAATACTGGGCAGTAATGAAGAGGGTCAGGAGAACATCTGTGGATGTTGGCAGATTATAGTAGACTGTGGTGAAGAGATTGGTGTTGGAACGTTGTTGCCTGAACTCAGTCATAATATCTTTGCCACTTTGTAGATCATGGAAACTAAATACATAACATTTTAAAAATAAAGATACATAAAAATACATTAAAAATAAAAATACATAAAATACATTAAAAAATAAAAATACATAAAATACATTAAGAAATAAAAATACATAAAATTTAAAAAAATTTAAAAGTAAGAAATAAGCAAGTTTTTAATTAAAATATGCATGCCCACTACTAAGCTCATCAGCCAGAGGAATTCAAAAGAGATTTTATGGTCTCGGAGTGCTGAAGGAAGTTCTAGTCTTTGATACACAAAATATTTCACTTGAGAACATTCTTTTCTCAGAGACACTCTGCGACTGTTCAAGGAAGATTTGTAATGGCAGGTGCCCAATCCCAATGTTCCATGTTGACTTGACTGAAAATCCATTGTCAACACTTTGGCTTTGCTCTCAAAGCACTCTTTGAGATAAGTTACCTGTATCTCTTTCTGAGTGCTGTATCAAGGTAAAAAGTAAATGTGGAGAGTCCCTCAAGATCCCAAATGAAGTTGGAGTAACTGCTAACAATCCAGGACTTTGTCCATGGACTGAAAGGGAATATGTCTGTGCATATTCTAGTAAAGAGAGTTCTTTAAAAAGGTTAGAAGTGAATCTATGTCAGGATTTCACTGTCTGACTTGAGATTAGACTTGACTTCAAAACGTGCTAATGTTTGATTAATGCCTTCTTGCTCGACCAAAAAGCACAGCTTTCAGTGAACAGGTGGTACATTAAATTGAGACATAAAAGAGAGAGGGAGTGTGTTGAAATGAGGAAAAGGGCCTTTGAAAGATGGAAGTGATGATTACTTTAATCATTTCCAAAGGGGAAAATATTGTTAGCTCAGAGGGAGGTGCTTCAGCCATGGTATGAGTTTTCTGTTACTTTTGACTGTATTGCAAGTTTGGTGACAAATGCCTTTGTCGAATGATACTTGAAAGGGATTGTTGCTCAGCTAACTGAGTCTCATCAGTTATGTCATGAAAAGGTTAAGACCTTTGAGTATCTTCTACAATGGGAAATAAATATTATTTGTTATTACTTAGTCACTAATTTCAGAAAATAATTCTGTTGCTCTGTCATTCTTTAAATGTGTGACACAATTTTTACTGTTCTTTTCCATCTTTTATTAGAGTATTTGTCTAGCAGCTCCTAAGTAGGAACATTACATGGTAATTGTGTTCCTGTTTGCAACAATGCTTTATTTTAAGGTAGGTATTTCTAGTAAAAAATAACCCCTTATCTATAAGCATAGTACCCAGAATCTTATCTATTTTAACCATATGTGACCAATTATTTTATTTCAGGTAGTACTTAGAGCATCAGTGGAATTGTAAATCAATACTTCAAACCATTGGGAACCATTTATTCCCATTAGCGAAGTACTATTGGAGAATATTTACCACATGTAATTTTGAAGGCTAACTTTGAAAAAATATTAAAGATGGATTCTTGTGTAAGCATTTTATTGGCAGAATGAGGAAACTCAAAAATCTGTAAAAACTAAAAAAAGCAGACTAAATGAAGAAAAACATCATTTGGGAAAGAATGGGATTCAATAGATGTCTTATCCCAAACTGATCTCACAACCTCATCATTGATGACAAGTACCTCCAGTGGAAGGGGTCATAATTATCTCATAGCTTTGCTTGCCAAGGGACTCTTCTTGGCTAAAGGCAGATGCCCAAAGAAAGGTGCAGCTGCGTGTGAGATGCTGTTAGCAGTTAATATTCACAGCAAGCAGGGTGGAGTGGGAGCACCAGCCTAGAAAACTGTTTCAAGTGTGTGTCAGCATCTGCTCTAAGGAATAACAGCAGTGCTGGCTCTCATTCTAGACCAACATACAGGAACTGATCCAGAGGGAATTTAAGTAACCCTCTATGTTTTAATTTATTTATTTTTTAGTTTTTTGTTTGGTTTTTGGGTCACACCCGGCGGCGCTCAGGGGTTACTCCTGGCTCTACACTCAGAAATCGCTCCTGGCAGGCTCGGGGGACCCTATGGGATGCCAGGATTCAAACCACTGTCCTTCTGCATGCAGTGCAAATGCCCTACCTCCATGCTATCTCTCTGGTCCCGCCCTCTATGTTTTGTTTGTTTGTTTGTTTGTTTGTTGGGGCCACACCCGGTAACGCTCAGGGGTTACTCCTGGCTATGTGCTCAGAAGATGCTCCTGGCTTGGGGGACCATATGGGACACCGGGGGATCGAACCGCGGTCCGTCCAAGGCTAGCGCAGGCAAGGCAGGCACCTTACCTTTAGCGCCACCACCCGGCCCCCAGCCCTCTATGTTTTTAATGATGCCATTTAGATCATGACGAAATGCTCAGTCATTGAACTTCTCGGTGACACAAATAGAACTGCCAACTTGTTCCAGCCTATTTGAAAGTTCACCTTTTCCATTTTCCTAATTTAATGGCTATATAATAACTTCAGGGAATCCCAGCTGGAAAATAATACATCTAAGGTTTAATTCTTATTCTACAAATACTTCCATTTCTCATTTGATGCTTATAGAAATGTCCATATAAGACTATAAATGTAAATATCCAAGCCAAAGTCAACAATAATAGAAAAAGGGACCTAAATTTTAACAATCTAAACTTAAAGGGTCTGTTATACTGGCAGGCCAGGGAGCATAGGATGGTATAGTATGCACTCTGGGCTATTGATGGAAGGAGGTTGACACTAGTGATGGAAAGGGTCACAATTGTTTCAATAAAATAAAATTTAAAAATTAAAAAGATTATAAGTGTAAGATCATTATGGACCTAGTTATCTGTTCTAGAAGTTGTCTCACAGAGCCAACAACTTATTTGGATGATTCATATAAAAAAGTAGCACAAGGCCATATTCTAGATCCAATATTTTTATAAGTAGAAAAAAAAGTGCCCACTTTTCTCTATGTTGCCAGTGGTCAAAATTTACTTTAGAAATTAATCCCCTACCGTTAGCTTATGATCTTCTAATGAGCAAATAACCCAAATAAATATTGAATTCTCTAACATTAATCAGAATAAGATACCAAGCAGATTTCAGTGCCCTTAAGTCTATTTCTGAAAATGCTCTCTGAAGCCAAAGATTTCAGTGACCTGAAAGAATGGTAATAAATGTGCTTAATTCTAACATTAATCAGAATAAGATACCAAGCAGATTTCAGTGCCCTTAAGTCTATTTCTGAAAATGCTCTCTGAAGCCAAAGATTTCAGTGACCTGAAAGAATGGTAATAAATGTGCTTAATTACAAGGTTTTCTGACTAATCAGAGAGGACCAGCACACCCATGAGAACTGCAGATCTGAGTTCAGCATTCTTGTGTTCTGCAATGGTTGCTGAGTTGTGGAATTACTTGCAAGCTTCTCACACTAAATTCAAATGGAGGAGAGTGTTCATCTTACTTATATCTACTGAAAAGGAATGTTCTCTACAAAAGAGGACACATAGCTGGTTCCAAAGTGAACAAATGATGAGAAATGTGGCCTGGTACCTATAGAAATGATAATCATTCCAAATAGTAGAAGGCAAGACTGTGCCATTTATTTTCTTTAAAACTCCCAGACATCCACCTTTGCACATAAAAAAATGTTTACTGGAGGCTGGTTTGCATGCTTTATTTGGTTTGGGCATATCTTGATTTTTATTTTTATTTTTTTTAATTTCCCCTGTTTGAAAGCTTAAACACTGTGATTTACAAAATTGTTTATAATATAGTCATTTCAGGGATTTAATATTTCAACATTAATATTAACAGTATGACCTCCCCTCTCCCAGTATACCAAGTTACCCACCCCTAGCCTCCTCCTAGCAGGCACAAAAACATTTAATCTATATTGCTTGTTTCAACATCTATCTTATTAACAATATTACTGTAGTTACTTTCTCAAGATTTGTTGAGTTTTTAGGTGCTAGTTGAGCCTTCTGCATTATAGTTTTTGATAATTGAGTTTAGCAGGCCACTACACTATTTTCCCATCTCATTTTCTGTGTTCCTACTAGACTGTCAATACTGTCAATTTTGGGAATTCCCATAGTCATATGTGTGATATGTGATTGTGCACTACCAACGCGATAAGCACGATGATTTCTCGGGCCTCCAGTTTGACGTAGCGGGCATTCTTTCTAAAATTGGTCACGAGGCTAAATTGTCTCAATACTAGTGAAAGTGGGTTTAGGTGAGTATAGTGCTGGATCCTCCAATAGAACAGGGACTAGATCGGTCCATCCTGAGAAGACTCCAGTACTCAAGACCCTGAGACTGTGTCTACCAGGTTCAGCACTATCTGTTTCTCACCTATTGTTTTTCTGTAATATTCAAGAATACCTTAGAGCCTACAAAATAATGAATGAAATAACTAATAACAATAACTAGTAATAACTAATGAAATAATATTAGTTAAAAATAGCCAATGTTAAGTAATAAAAATTGTATTGTCACACTAATATTGTATTAAAGATGCAATTAGTTTTAATTTATTCAAATTAAAAATGTTAATGGAGCACCATGTGAAAGATCATTTTTAAAAAATGCAATGTTTTAAAATTATCTCAAAAAGCCTTTAAATTTCTAAATTCTGATAATTTTAATACAATGATTCAGTTAGAAAATCTAGTTACTTGGCTTTTTTTTTTTTTTTTTTTTTTTTACAATACCTTGTTTCTTAGAACCAATATTTTGGAAGTAAATTTAACTTCCAAATTGGGGGGTTCTAATCTATTGTTCTTCCATGTCACTTAAAATAGCATAGTGATAAATGTATTAAGCATAATTTCTAGAACATAAAATCACCGTAGAGATGAGCAGTTAGGTTTTTTTCATAAAAGCACTCAAATATTTCTGATTTGTTTGTAATCTATTGCCACAATAATATTGCATCGTAAATCACTCAAGTCTCAGAAGTATAGAAGAATGAACATTTACTTCTTATTTTTGTATTTACAGGGAAGCTACAGGATACAGTTTACATAGGTTGGATTAACTCCAAATAGTTTGTTTGGATCCATATCTGTTCCACATGTTACTCATACTCCTTAAACCAGCATTTACCTGACACGGGTTCATCTCATGAACAAAGTGTAAAATATTAAGCCATGTACGCCAAAACTTGCCAAGTTTCTGCTCACAACCTGTCTACTCACATCTCATTAGACAAAGGAAGTTTTATGATCAAGGACTAAGCAAAGAATGAGGATGTACTGTTTGTATAAAATACTTAAAGCTATTGGAGCCACAGAAATCAGACAGTAAGATTTAATAGTCTCACTGAAGAAGACATCTTTTAAAAGAGTTTCTGGCACACAGGTTGTTTAGATGAAGGAAGGCAAAAGAAGGCCAGGGATGGCACCGCCTTAGCATCCAGACTCAGAGATATCTTTCATTGGTCAGGATAGGAACTAAAGTCTATCCATGAATCATGCCTGTGCCAATAAGAGGCCTGATATGGATCTGTTTCTGAAAAAAGGAAGGGATCAGTCACATGAACAACAATGAAGGAGACAGTTTTGCAAAGGAAAATTAATATTCTCCTCCATGATAGAATGTGATCTAGCCAAAGCAGATTTATTTATCTTGGCCTGGAAATATCTCCAAGACATTGTTACATTTTAAAAAAGGATCCTGTCGAACTGAAGTGATAATACAGTGGGCAGGGTGTTTGCATAGCATGCAGCTGGCCCAGGTTCAATCTTCGGCACTTTATATGGTTTCCCTAGACTGCCAGGAGTTTCCCTAAGCTAAGAGCCCTGTGTAGCACTGGGAGTGCCCCCAAAAGAAAAAATGGTTCAGAATATTTATGTGACATTTTGTGAGTAAATTATATCTATATTTGTATAATTAAAATTTATAGAGATGTAATGATACACACAAAAAATCCTAAAACTGATTCTTTATTAACTTGAAATGGAAACTATAATTGGAGCTAGTGTGTAATATAAAGGTACTTAGAATTATTCTACACTATTATTTATGTGTTTATATTATTTATTAGAGTTATTCTACACTTATTCTACACTTATTATGATTGGTTACTTTTTTTCCATCACTAGAAATACCAAGACAATAAGAACTTTGCTGACTTATTATCTTGGTATTTCTTGCTCACCACTAGAACGACTGGCTCAATTTTAGTAAGTGTTCAGTAAATATTCATGGAATGAAGGAATAAAGAACACATATGAAAGTGTAACATGCTGTAAATTAATAAGGAAATTTAAAATAGTTTGGTGTGACCAGAATGCTTAGAACAAAGGGAGTTGAGTCTGTGAGAGTAGGTCAGATTTCCTCACATGCAGTGTCTCAGTGGGTATCAGAGCCTCAAACAGATGTGAGGTGTGGATTTGCAGTCTAAAAAAATCAGTTCTGCAACTAGTTGTGCAGATAGAAGAAAAAACTGGAGAACTAGGTTCCAGTCCAAGAAATTCTATCAAGAGCCAAGGTAGGAAATGGTGAATCCTGAAATACAGAAATAGGAATAATGAATTTTGAGAGCATGGATGATTTTGAGATCTAAACAGACTTTGTTAGGAGTTAGGAAATGTTAGGAGGGGTGAGGTTTTGGGTAGAGAGGAGGCTCTATGATGACTCCTGGCATCTGCTCACTTCATTTTGCCTCATTGTTTTTGGATTCTTCATGTCTACATAGATGTTTTATAAATATAATTATTTCTCCCACAAGTCTACTTGATGTTAATTATTTTAACAACTTGAAAGAGATCCAGAAATATGAAGGAAAATTTCCCCCCACAGGGATATTCCCCAAGAAAGGCAAGGCAGGAAAAGAAAAACGTTAGAAGATGAAGGTTAAGGACAGATCTTCAGACTTGCGAATTTTGAAGGTACCAGGGAATATCCAGGAAAAGGTATCAACAGAAAATCGACATCAGTACTAATGTTTTACTTTTCTAATGCCCAGGAAGAGTTTCCCATGTTTCCTTAAATAGGGGTGAGGGAGGCTCCCAAGTAATTATCAGGGGCGCTAGGGGTCCATTCTGCAATGCTTGGCCAACCAGGTCTCACATGATTCAATACTCTGGTTAAGAATGTAAGTGCTTGGGGCCGGAGCGGTGGCGCTAGAGGTAAGGCGTCTGCCTTGCAAGCGCTAGCCTAGGACGGACCGCGGTTCGATCCCTTGGTGTCCCATGTGGTACCCCTAAGCCAGTAGCGATTTCTGAGAGCTTATCCAGGAGTAACCCCTGAACGTCAACGGGTGTGGGATCCCCCCAAATAAAAAAGAATGCAGTGCTGTTCTGGCCTTCAAGGCGGGGCCCCAAGGAAGCCCAGAGGCCTCCAGGGCTACACTCAGCAGAGCACAGGGGCTTCCAGGTGATGTGCAGTGCACCACATGGTGTTGGGGTTCAGAACTGGCTCCTCCTTTGCATGTGCCCCTGACCACCGCACTCTGTCCGAGCCCCTCAATAAACGGATGTCATCCTCAGATGACAGAGAACTCAGAACATGCTGATTCAACCACGAATTAAACTTGCTAATTTAGCCCAGCAGACATGCTCTGTCTTAAGGCAGAGAATCTTGACTTAGTCCTTGCTCCATTCGCCAGAATGACATTAATCGCATAATTTGCTACAAGAAAAGAGATTGAAAAATAGACCCCTGGAGAGTAAAAATAGAAGGCACACAGAGAGGTGTCTCGGGAGATAGATTACCTTCCATTTAAAGGGATTATCCAGCAGAATTGCTGGAGAAAGATAAGGAATTGTGAGCTGTCGCCGCTCTTCTCATCTGACCAAACCTCAGCTCCCAGCATTGGGTTTCAGAACATCCATTTCTTTCACCTGTTTGTACACCATTCTTTCAAGGCTCAGAACATGCAGTTGCGGTAAACAGAAAGAATCAGGACTATTGGCCTTAACCCAGGCAAGGCATCCTGATTCCCCTGGAAACCAAGTTCTGCACCTGGCACTACAGCGGGCAAAGGAGGACAAAAGAGCCTTTTTCCCCAGATTCTTTTTCCCAGCTCTGAATAGGTGCAGCCTTGAGACAAGGAGAACTTTCCTCTCTCGTACAAAAGCTGAAAACATAAACCCACCTTGTGCCCAACCACAGTCTTTCTAGAAAGCCCTTTCTCTTTGTCTCTTCGTATTTCACAGCTATTGGAACTAGGCTGTTGAAAGAAGTACCTGACCCTTTTTGTCAGATGAAAAACAAAAAAGTGCAGACTGTGTTCTTTTATTTCTCTCGCTGCTAACCAAGCAGTATTGCAGAATCTCAGACACTTCAGCAGTGTTCGCCAAGCTGGGTGCAGAATAATGAATGCATTAAACCCTTGACAGGAGCCTTCTCTTTCCCCCTCCAGAGAAATGGGGGAGACCATTAGCAAGAAGCAAACACAAAAAGCAGTGATAGGAGACATGTTTAGGACAAAGACCCATTTCACTCAGTGCCCTTTGATCCGCTGGTAACCTTTCTACTCAGAATAGTTCTTTTTGCTTGGTTATGTTGTTTAGGGCCTGCAGGCCTTGCAGAGACAGTTGCCTCAATAAATAAAGAGGAATGAGATGCTTCCTTTGTCGTTATTGGGGCAACTGTCTCTGCAAGGCCTGAACACTGATGTAGAGAGACAGCAATTATGGATGTCATCTTTCATATATTTGAAAGGTAAATCACATTATTTTCAATTTTCAAACCAAAATATTGGCTGGGAGATATTGTAAAATTGATATGGGTTTCCTTTTTTACTTCATCCCTTCCAACATTGATAACTTTTGATTTTTTGATATATGCCTTTTCTCACTGGCTTGAGATAGCTTATTGTTATTTTGATTTACATCTTCCTGGTAAGTGATATGTCTACTAGCCACCTATGTATCTTCTTAGGGGACGTGCCTGTTTATCTCATCCCCATATCAAGACCATAAATTTTAACACGATATTAAATCAAATTAAATTAAACATTAAATTAAATTAATTAAACAAAATACTAATTAAAATTTAACTCTACTATTAAGTGTAATAATAAAAGAATAGTCATCAAACCCGGAAAGAGGCACTATTGGCAATAGATGATAAAATATTCTACAAGGATTATTCAGCAGCTCTGTCAATAATGCCATATTTGAAAACTCTGCTATAAGCAAATACAAGGAACTGAGTTTTGTTCAACACTATAGGATTTTTTAAAATTCAGAATTTCATTTTATAGAAATATGAACACATCTAAAAAGTAGGAAGAAAAAATGTCTTAGACAAGAGTCTGTGGGGCCTTGCATGAAACTCTAAATTGTTTAAACTAATAGAATAGTGTAATAGTATAAGTTTAATCACACAAGTTTTAATAGTACATCTTTTCATAGTACAAGTTTAATAGTATAAGAGCGTCTTAGTCGAATATTATATCACACTTATCTGGTGTGATCTATTTACTATAATTCTGCCTCTAGAAGAAGTTTGTGGCACAGAATTGAGTGCCAGGATCTGTCAATGATGGGATTTTATCAGTGTACTAAGAGCTTTGTTTCTCTAATGCATGTCACATATCACAACAAATTTGGTTGTGTTTTTTTTTTCTGTTAAGAATAGTTGCAGACCGGAGAGATAGTATGGAGGTAAGGCATTTGCCTTGCATGCAGAAGGTCCATGGTTCGAATCCCGGCATCCCATATAGTCCCCCGAACCTGCCCAGGAGTGATTTCTGAGCATAGAGCCAGGAATAACCCCTGAGCGCTGCTGGGTGTGACTCCCCCCCAAAAAAAATGTGGGGGTTAAAGAAAAAGAATAGTTGCTCCTGTAAAAGAGATTAACACCATTATCAACATCCTTACAAAAAGAAAAACCTATTCTGAAAAGGAACATATTTTCATAAAAATTGTTATCAGTGGTTTGGGCAAGGCTAGGAAGATGGTGGGACGGGTGTTCCCAAAGCATGTACCCTAGTATCTGCCCAACCTAAGTTCAGTCCTGGTACCATATGTTTCCCAAGCATCAGAATGTCTGACCCTAGAGGCTCCTGAGAACCAGCAGAATGGCCCGAGGTGTTTTCCCATCTCAGATTGAAGTAGCAAGAAATTCTCAGAACCTTGTTTTGAACTACCTACCCCAGTTGAAAGAGAATTTCCTGTAGGGACCCCCACCTCTAAAGCATTCTTTGGGAAGACCCCCTCAAGCCCCACATAATTAAAAGCAAATTTAATACCTTTTGTTTGTTTGTTTTTTTGGACCACACCCATTGATGCTCAGGGATTACTCCTGGCTAAGCGCTCAGAAATTGCCCTGGCTTGGGGGGACCATATGGGACGCCGGGGGATCTAACCTCGGTCCTTCCTTGGCTAGCACTTGCAAGGCAGACACCTTACCTCTAGCGCCACCTTACCGGCCCCAAATTTAATATCTTTAAAAATAAAATTAATATATTTTGTTTTATGTGAGATATATATGTAAATTTTATGTGAAAAATTTTACATATGTAAAATTATGGCACTTTAAATGCAATGAAATAGGATATAGTTCTTTTTCTCCATTTTTCATAGGTTAAATTTTATTCACACATAATTAAAAAAAACTGCATGTGAGTGTTATTGTTTCTCTGGCCAAATGCTATGAATCATACAGAATATTGTGATAGAACTAACCTTTCTGTCATGGTTATTTTATAATTAGAAATACAGCTTTTATAGTGAACAGAAGAGGGTTTGTAACTATGCAACAGTCTCCTCAGTGAAATGTTTTCTCTATGTTCCAAAGCCTGTAAGCACAAATGAGAGAAATCTTCATTCAGGTAAAATTGCTTAAACATATACTTTGGGCCTCTTCTGATTTTATATAGATTTCCCAGGTCTACCATTAGATGGAAAAGGAAGCAAATTCCCTTCTACATTCTTTTCTTATTTCTCATCGAAACAGGACTCCTTCATTCCTTTTTGATCACCACACATCAGAAGGACTAATATGAAATTAAATCTATCCTCTGCAGTATAACACTGAGAGAAAAAGGCATTTAGTAAGGCTGAAGAAGAAGTACCAGAGATGAATAGTGGTACAGCTTAAGCAACTGTGTATTTTTAGGAAATATTTATGAGCTGATTTAAATACTAATGAGCTATTAATCTGGCAGTAGCAAGAAGACTAAAATACAAAGCACAAAATCTTAGCTGGGTTGGAGATTGTCTCCTATCTACACAAACTGTACAGTAGAGTGGCTACATTTCAAACCTTCTGCCAAAAAGGCGTTTATTTCTTAAAATATAGCTCAAGTGAAATGCGAATATTTCCCACTGATTTCAATTTTTCCTGACTTCCTGATCAGCTTGCATTCTTAGATATGTTGAAAGGATCTCTAAGGCACTCCACATTAACCTTTGATTTAACTGAACTCTATATTAGTAAAGACATTTTTAATGTGCTTTTCTGTCTCCTTTAAGAATCTACTAAATAGTTCATGTATAGCAACTTGAATGAAGTCTCTAGAGTGTATCGTAAAAGGCAATTAATCTAAAAATGTCTCCTGTCCATGCATAACTGCTGAAAGTTGCCTCTGGAATAAAGTAATAAAAATATTTGCTATGATCTCAAAAACAAAGTTAACTTCCAAAGAGCTTTTTATATTTTACATTGTCTTGAGCCTACCAATCTGCTGACTTAATACGAAATATAAGATTTGGCTTTGGGATTTCTAAATTATATTTCAAAGTTACACATAAAGAATTTATTTTAGCATTTATTAAGCAGGGAGTTCTTTTTTTCCTTAAGGCGTTGCATTTTTTCCTAAGATTGAGATACTACATTAAAGTCAGGAAAGATAGCAGAGGAACAATCTAGAGAGTCTGGAAATCTGTCAACTTTTAAACTGTTTCTATAAAGTGAAACAACAAAAATGACAGTCATATCACCTAGAGGCCTAGATATGTGTCTACCTTTTTTTCCCCACAAACCTTGCAACCTGGGATAAGGGAGTAAGACCCTCACTTCACATGCATATTAGAAGGTAACAACCCTAAAAATTAATAATCAAATAAATTCAGAGTTTTAAAAGGTTAAAATTCATGCAAAAATTGATAATAAACAACATTAAGTAACTATTATTTATTAATTGACATTCTGTTACTCATAATACTGCTTATGATGGTTTCTCATGCACATGATTCTAACACCACATCCATCACTAATGTACTCAAAATATATAGTATACAAAATGACAAAAATCCAAATAAAGATACAGATTTCTTAAAGTATCAAGAGAGAAAGAAAAAAACTTAAATATAAAAAAATGACTTAAGAACATTAACTCATCACAGAGAAACTCCCAGAGCTAAAGACTGCATGCAATCAAATTCTGCTTCCCCAAAGAATACTAGCTAAAAGAGACCCAAGGAAAAACACCCCAAGACACATCCTGGTCACAATGACGAATCCCACAGATAGAGATAGAATACTGAAAGCAGCAAGATGGAAAAGGGAAATTACATCCAAAGGAGTATCCTTAACATTTACAGCAGACATGTCACAAGAAACTCAAGGCCAGAAGACAGTGGTGGAATATTGTGACAAGACTGAAAGAAATGGATGCTTCACCTAGATACTGCACTCAGCCAGTCTCATGTTCAGGTTTGAAGGAAGGATACATAGTTTCATGGATAAGCAAAATCTCAGAAACTTTACAGATGGAAAACCAGTCTTAAAGAAAAACCTGAAAGTCTACTTTAGACAAGACAGACCAACAGACAATGCCAAACTTATACACAAAGATGACATTAAATCCCAAGACAATCATCTTCCTCAATGTCAATAGACTAAATAAACCAATTAAGAGACATAGAGTGGGGGCCGGGTAGGTGGCGCTGGAGGTAAGGTGTCTGCCTTGCAAGCGCTAGCCAAGGAAGGACCGCGGTTCGATCCCCCGGCGTCCCATATGGTCCCCCCAAGCCAGGGGCGATTTCTGAGCACATAGCCAGGAGTAACCCCTGAGCGTCAAACGGGTGTGGCCCAAAAACCAAAAAAAAAAAAAAAGAGACATAGAGTGGCTAAATGAATAAAAAAGATGAAGAAGAGATAGCTTGAAGGTAGAGCATTTACCTTGTGTGCAGAAGGATGATGGTTCTAATTCCAGCATCCCATATAGTTCCCCGAGTCTGCCAGGAGTGATTTCTGAGCATAGAGCCAGGAGTAACCCTTGAGCACTGCCAGGTGTGACCCAAAAATCAAAAAACAAAGAGGGGCCGGAGAGATAGCATGGAGGTAAGGCGTTTGCCTTTCATGCAGAAGGTCATCAGTTCAAATCTGGCTTCCCATATGGTCCCCCGTTCCTGCCAGGAGCAATTTCTGAGCATGGAGCCAGGAGTTTCCCCTGAGCACTGCTGGATGTGACCCAAAAACCACCAAAAAAAAAAACAAAACATGAATCGAACATTTTGCTTACTACAAGAAACACATCTGAATAGTCAGAACAAACAGACTCAAATCAAAGGCTGGAGGAAAATCATCCAAGCAAACAACACCCTTAAAAAAGCTGGGGTGGCCATATTAATATCGGATGACACAAACTTTAGACTCACAAAAGTTGTAAGGGACCAAGATTGACACTTCGTACTAATCAAGGGATATGTGCAACAGGAAAGAATTGCACTGCTAAACATATACTACTAAACTATACTAATTGCACTACTAAACATAAACCCAATGAGAGACCAGCAATATATATAATACAATTATTGACAAATTTGAAAGAGGGCATCAATAATAACAAAATAATTTTGGAGACTCAACATGGCTTTGTCAACATTTGATAGGTCAGCCAGACAGAAACCCAACAAAAATATGCTAGCCCTGAAAAGAGAAATGGAAGAGGCCTAGTAGATATATATAGGACACTCCATCCCCAGAAACCTGGGTATACATTCTTCTCCAATGTACATGGGTCACTCTCCAGGATTGATCACATGCTGGCACATAAAACATACCTCCATAAAATCTAGAGGCTAGAAATTTTGCAGGCTACCTTTGCTGACCACAAGGCTCTGAAATTAGATGTGAACTACAAAGGAACAAATTTTGGAACAACTAGTGGGTCCGAGATGAAATAAAAGAGGAAATCAAAACTTTCCTGGAGAAAAATGACAACGAAGACACAAACTATCAGAATCTATGGGACCCAGCAAAAGCAGTACTGAGAGGAAAATTTATAGCTTTGCAAGCATACATCAGAAAGGAAGAAGGGCATACCTCAATAGCTTAATAATGCAGCTTATAAAATTAGAAATTGATCAACAAAAGGAACCAAAAATAGGAAGACAGAAGGAAATAACAAAGCTTAGAAAATAAATCAATGAAGTGGAAACCCGAAAACCAATATGAAAGATAAACAAAAGCAGAAGTTGGTTCTTTGAAAAAATAAATAAGATTGATATACCATTGGCAAAACTCACAAAGAAAGACAAAAAGAGACCCAAATAGCTTTTATGAAGCCAACATCACCTTAATACCAAAACCAGGTAGAGAGGCTGCCAAAAAGAAAATTACAGACCAAATATCCCTGATGAACATAGATGCAAAGATCCTCAACAAAATCCTGGTAAATAGGATCCAATGCATCATCAAGAAGATCATTCACTATAATCAAGTAGGTTTCAACCCAGGAATGCAAGGATGGTTTAATATCTGTAAATCTATCAGCATAATATACAACATCAACAACAAGAAAAATAAAAATCACTTGATTATATCAATAGATGCAGAGAAAGCATTTGATAAGGTCCAACATCCATTCTTGATAAAATCTCTCAGCAAGATGGAAATGAAAGGGACCTTTCTCAATATAGTTAAGGCCATCTACCACAAGCCAATGTCAAATATTATCCTCAATGGAGAAAAACTAAAAGCCTTTTCTCTAAAGTTTGGTACAAGACAGGGCTGTCTTCTCTCACCACTACTATTCAACATAGTACCATAAGTACTTGCTATAGCGATTAGGCAAGAAAAAGATATCAAGGGCATCCAGATAGGAAAGGAAGAAGTCAAGCTCTCACTGTTTGCAGATGACATGTACTTTACTTAGAAAACCCTAAATACTCTACAAAAATCTTCTAGAAACAATACATTCATATAGCAAGGTGGCAGGCTACAAAATTAACACACAAAAATCAATGGCCTTTTTATACACCAATAATGATAGGAAAGAAATGAACATTAAGAAAACAACCCCGTTCACATTAATGCCACACAAACTCAAATATCTTGGAGTCAACTTGACAAAAGATGTGAAGGACCTATACAAAGAAAATTATAAAACACTACTTCAAGAAATAAGAGAGGACACAGAGAAATGGAAACACATACTCTGTTTATGGATTGGCAGGATTAACATAATTAAAGTGACAATACTCCAAAGCATTGTACAGATTTAATGTGATCCCTCTAAAGATACCAATGACATTCTTCAAAGAAGTGAATCAAACACTTCTGAACTTCATTTGGAACAATAAACACCCTCGAAAAGCTAAAGCAATCCTTGGGAAAGGAATATGGGAGGCATTACTTTCCCCAACTTTTAACTGTATTACAAAGCAATAGTTATCAAAACAGCATGATATTGGAATAAAGATAGACCCTCAGATCAGTGGATCAGCTTGAGAATGTTTCCCAGACATACAATCATCTAATTTTTATAAAGGAGCAAGAAATTTTAAATGGAGCAAGGAAAGCCTCTTCAACAAGTGGTGTTGGCACAACTGGTTAGCCACTTGCAAAAAAACGAACTCAGGCCCCCAGCTAACACCAGGTATGAAGGTGAAATTCAAATGGATCAAAGACCTTGATATCAGACCTAAAACCATAAGGTAAAAAGTAGGTAAAAACACTTCATGACATTGAGATTAAAGGCATCTTCAAAGGAGGAAACAGCACTCTCCAAACAAGTTCAAGCAGAGATAAACAGATGTGAATATATTAAGCTGAGAAGCTTCTGCACCTCAAAGGAAATATTTCCCAGGATACAAGAGGCATCCACTGAGTGGGAGAAACTATTCACCTAATACCCATCAGCTAAGGGACTAATAGTCAAAATATACAAGGCACTGATGGAACTTTACAAGAAAAAAAAATCTACTCCCATCTAATACTGAGGAGAAGAAATGAACAATTTGTCAAAGAAGAAATACAAATGGCCAAAAGGCACATGAATAAATGCTCTACTTTCATCAGGGAGATGCAAATCAAAACAACTATGAGATACCATCTCACAACACAGAAATTGGCACACATCACAAAGAATGAGAACAAGCAGTACTGGTGGGGATGTGGAGAGAAAGGAACTCTTATCCACTGCTGGTGGGAATGCCGTCTAGTCCAACCTTTATGAAAAGCGATTTAGAGATTCCTCAAAAACATGGAAATTGAGCTTCCATATGATTCAGCTATACCACTCCTAAGAATATACCCTAGTAACATAAAAATACAATACAAAAATTCCTTCTTCACACCTATATTCGTTGCAGCACTGGCACTGGCTATTTACAATAGCCAGACTCTGGAAACAACCAAGATGCCTTTCAACAGATAAATGGCTAAAGAAACTGTGGTTTATATGCACAATGGAATATTATGCAGCTGTCAGGAAAGATGAAGAGATGGCATTTTCCTATACATGGATGTACATGGAATACCTTGATTACAAATATGATTGTAGTTGGGTTACAGTCATGTAAAGAACACCCCCCCCTTCACCAGTGCAAAATTATTCTGAGTGAAGTAAGTCAGAGGGAGAGAGATACATGCAGAATAGTCTCACTCATCTACGGGTTTTAAGAAAAATAAAAGATATTTTTGCAATACTTCTCAGAGACAAAAGAGAGGAGGGTTGGAAGGTCCAGCTCACAACATGAAGCTCACCATAAAGAGTGATGTGTGCAGTTATATTTGTTTTTTTTTATTTAACAATTATTTTTCATGTAAAACATGAGATTTCTTATGAGTTATAATTGTAGCAATATCCAAATTACATTGATAACATAACCAATAAATTAATTTGGCATTGACCCTGGGTCTGGTTGGCACATAAATAAGAAATGAAAATAATGTTTTGATATGCCAAAGGGCATCCAAGGGAATAAACCCCATATTGTTATTATTGTTTAATGGACACACATAATAAATTAATGTCATGTTAATGGATAATCAGTTTATCTTCTTTTGACCTAGGGTATGTAGAAAGTGTTCGTTTGACTTTAAGTTGCATTCTAGCTATTTCAAACCTTAGTTATTCTTAGTTACCCTTGTCTTTATGAGCCTGACCCTAACTACAGGGTGACTACAATTTGCTGAGGTAGTAAAGAAGCAATTGAAAACATTTAAAGATGGTTCCTAAAAATAATTATTCTTTAGTGTAACTAAGTACAAACTAAAAACCTAAAATGGGAAGAGGACTGTGCAGTTATATTTGTAAACAAGGTGTTTAAATAAAGATATTGAAAGAAGAGAAATAAAAAGAAAGAAAGAGAAAGAAAGAAAGAAAGAAAGAAAGAAAGAAAGAAAGAAAGAAAGAAAGAAAGAAAGAAAGATGAAAGAAAGAACAAAGAAAGAAGAAAGAAAAAGAAAAAAGAACATTTGTTGTTTCTTTTCTTAATTCTTCCTTCCTTCCTTTCTTCTTTCTTTCTTTTCTTTCTTTTTCTTTTTTCTTTCTTTTTCTTCCTTTTTTCTTTCTTTTTTCTTTCTTTCTTTCTTCTTTCTTTCTTTCTTTCTTTCTTTCTTCTTCTTTCTTTCTTTTCTTTCTTTCTTTTTCTTCTTTCTTTCTTTCTTTCTTTCTTTCTTTCTTTCTTTCTTTCTTTCGACATTTTTATTTAAATACCTTGATTACAAACATGATTGTAGTTGGGTTACAGTCATGTAAAGAACACCCCCCCTTCACCAGTGCAAATTTCCCATCACCAATGTCCCAAGTCGCCCTCCTTCCCACAACACCCCCACCTGTACTCTAGACAGCCTTTCTACTTCCCTCATTCATTCACATTGTTAAGATAGTTTCAGTGTAGTTATTTCTCTAACTGCACACATCACTCTTTATGGTGAGCTTCATGTTGTGAGCTGGACCTCCTCTCTTTTGTCTCTGAGAATTATTGCAAAAATATCTTTTATTTTTCTTAAAACCCGTAGATGAGTGAGACTATTCTGCATGTATTTCTTTCCCTCTGGCTTATTTCACTCAGCATAATAAATTCCATGTACATTTATTTGGTTTTTGGGTCACACCCGGCAGTGCTCAGGGGTTACTCCTGGCTGTCTGCTCAGAAATAGCTCCTGGCAAGCACAGGGGACCATGTGGGACACCGGGACTCGAACCAACCACCTTTGGTCCTGGATCGGCTGCTTGCAAGGCAAACACTGCTGTGCTATCTCTCCGGGCCCCCATGTACATTCATGTATAGGAAAATTTCGTAACTTCATCTCTCCGGACGGCTGCGTAATATTCCATTGTGTATAGTCATTCATCTATTGAAGGGTAACTTGGTTATTTCCAGAGTCTGGCAATTGTAAATAGCACTGCAATGAATATAGATGTGAGGAAGAAGTTTTTGAATTGTATTTTTGTGTTCCTAGGTTATATCCCTAGGAGTGGTATAGCTGAATCGTATGGGAGCTCAATTTCCAGATAAACCTTTACTTGTCGCTTCTTTTTTATAATAATAATTTTTATTTTGACGAAAGTGGATTTCTTATCTTTCACAGTAATATTTTAGGTACATATTAACGTTGAATCAGGGGAATTCCCACCACCAAAGTTGTCCTCCCTCTACCCCTGTTCCACCCTTAACAAATTGCTTGTTCTCAGAGGGGAAAATGAAGGAAGAAATGAGGACTTGGTTAAAAGTGATTAACGGAATAATGGAAAGTACTTGATGCTTGAGGTGGGAAAAGTATAGAACATATGTTAAACAAATATGAATTGTATTTCTGAAATTTATATAGTACTGTAAAACAAGAGTCCATCAACAAGGACAAGAAATTCTAGTAGACTCTTACTTTCTGGGTACTCTCTATTTTCTAACATGCCAGCTGCCCTAGTTTTTCTATCAAATTCTGAGACACACATTATTTTTTGACTACACATTTTTCAATGATTTAACAAATATATGAGTCCCACAATTATAATAGAATGATGTTGATTTGAATTTTCTTTGTGTAGAATAAAGTTGCCAGAGCTATAATTTTTTTTCATTGCTACTGGTTCCATTACTTTTTTCAAGTTACGTTGAAAATAGCCAATAGTTTAAGGTATCACATTCCAGTATTTTATTTGGGGGAGTTGTTCCCAATTGGGATTAGGAGACACCTCTGATGACTTGAGACTCAGGCCAACCCTACGTCAACTGGCAGTTTGGTGCTCTAGCCCTGGGATTATGGGAGCCATCAGGGCCGAACCCCATGGCATTGGGGAGGTCATGCAATGTTGGGAATGAACTTTCTGCCTCACTTAAGCAAAGCATATGCTCCACCCCTTTGAGTTATGGCCCCAGACCAATTACGGATTGTTCATTTAAGTGTGCAATTAATTGTTTGTGCTTTAAAAATGCCTTTTTAAAAATATATATGATATCTATATTTAAGCACCATGATTGCAAACATGTTTGTAGTTCGGTTTCTTTTATAAAAAGAACACTCTGGCTTCACCAATGCCCATCATCTACCTCCTCCATCATACCCTGCCTGTATTCAAGATGTGACAGCTCTGGGACAGAGTTCCCTTAAACAGTTGATTCTAGAGTCATTGAGCGATTTGTAATATATCCTTGAATTGGATAAATTTATTGCTAGGAAGATCATCCTAAAACGTATTTATCCCAGCCCCATCATTTTACAGTTGATGAGTTTGGAAAGAGAAAATTAACTTGCCTAAAATTATACAAATATGAATAGAAGTGTCAGGCAGCCTAATATAATAGTAAAAATTATAATATTACTATAATTTTATTTGTTAATATTCTTATGAAACATTGCTTCTGGTATTATTTTATAAGAGAGTTGGAGAAAAATAACTTAAAATGTTTATTATTTGTTTAGCCAGTTTACTCTTTGAAGAAATAAACTCAGAATCTCTTTTATTCTCACCTCAACCTTTTCTGGTTGAGTTTTTATTATTTAAGATAAGACTAGTGAGAACTTTTAAAAAAACACCGTGAGAATCCCTATTAGTTAGCCATATCCTATCATTCCTCTATTCAACTAAAAACAATGTCTAGAATGCTGAGTGGGTTGCAACACTAGCCTCCTATATGTACATCATAGGGTAGCTACCCTAACACCCAGGTCCTCTTCAACTTCCCAACTCTAAAATGATTTCATGCAATGAATCACAGTAAAAAAAAAACTCTGAACAGTTGTTAGGGCAGGAAACTTAACACTTAGCACAGCAACAACTGAGATGCTAGTATAACAGTTGGAAGAAATGCAGCAGTCCGTAAGTTAGCATGGAATGAGTCACACTCTCAAGTTACTATTACTCTGATTCTGGTCCAAGAGTAAAGGCCAAGAACAGTGACCACAAAATCAGTGAGACACTCTCAGACACTAACTTTCAGTCTAGTCCTGCAACCCGACAACACCTGCAGTCTTCCTATCTGCTAAATTCTTCTGGCCAAGATGTCTTCTCTGTGATAGATGTGTTGGAGAGAGCACTGCTGACTGAACCAGTGCAGATGACACACCGACAGCTGAGATTCAAAAAGGGTGGGGAGGTTGGTAAAGAAAGAAGGAGGGCAGATGGGACAAGAGTGTGGTTAGAACTCACCCAATTTTACCTCAGTCATGATGAACTCAGACATCAGAAACAGCCATTTGGATTTGCAGCTTTAACTCTGCCAAATAAAACAGCGATATTATGAGATTATTCTGACATAAAGCAGTTTAGAAGACTGAAACAAGAAAGAGGATTCTTAGTGGATGTCTTGACAAACCTATATGTGGCAGTTTTGTTCATGGGGCTTAAGGTGAGTGTTGTGTGTGTTTTACATGTCTTACCTGAAACCCAAGCCAACTGGGACATAGTTTTCTTAGTTGATTCTATTCCAATGGAGTCAGTATAGTCTTTTTCTTTCTCCAGAACACAGTTGTTGTTTGCAAATCTATTCCTTATTTATTCTTTCAACCAATCATTATTTCCATACACTAGCACTTGTTAGGATTTAGATCTTTTGGTAATCATAAATTTCCTTAATAAAACTTAACATTTTGGGCCGGGCGGTGGCGCTAAAGGTAAGGTGCCTGCCTTGCCTGCGCTAGCCTTGGACGGACCGCGGTTCGATCCCCCGGTGTCCCATATGGTCCCCCAAGCCAGGAGCTACTTCTGAGCACATAGCCAGGAGTAACCCCTGAGCATTACCGGGTGTGGCCCAAAAAAAAAAAAAACTTAACATTTTATGGGGAAGCATGCAATCAAGCAAGCTAGAACAAAGTGTAAGGCATGGGAAGTAAAGAATGAGTAGCTAAAATGCCAAATCACCTACTTCCTAATCTATAAAATGAAATGTCTACCTTGGAAACTAGCATGCAGAAGACAATATGGTTAGAAAGACTTTTTTTTAATTTTTTTATTTTTAATTATGAGAACAAAGATGCAAAGAGGACAAGGTAAAGTTACAGTGGAAGGACAATCACCCATAACATAATTCTCAGAAGTCCCCTTGCTGATATCTTAACTTTGAACTTTCAGCCAAAGAACATTAAGATAAATAAAACAGAATCCATGTACAATTACTTTGTCCCTCAAGTCCCCAGATTGTAACACTTTATAATATTTCTTAACAGCACACAAGGCAATCTAAAGCCACAAAACTTACGTAACTCCTTAAACATTAGAGGCATAGTATTTTTTACATTTCCATGTACATGCATATTAACTTAAGTTAACCTCAAATTTTAAGTGTTTTTTTTTAAGGATTAGAGTCAAAGGAGCACAGTAAAAACGGTGTTAGAGTGGCAATTGTTGTTTGCATAGGCCCACCAAAATATGAGGGGCATGGAAAGGAATAACCTTGGCCTAAATACAAAGAGACCTTACCCCTGAAGTTTCCTGGCATAAGACCAACTCTAGGCTCCAGGCAAGTTAGATCGTCCAATCCAAGACATTGTCTGTAGTGCCAACACACTTTTCACACAGTCTCTATTGTTGATATCATGTTTCTGTATTAAAGATCCTGGAATCTGCATATCCTACATTGAAGTCAGGATGTGGAGCGTCCTCTCGTTTCACCTCACCATTAAAGGGCAATGCAGGCAGCCCTGTCCTGTAAGCAGGTCGTTGTTATTAAGTCTTCTCAGTGTTAAGGGAAGTCTCTTTTGAGCAGGTCGATGTCTGAGCAGTGGTAGGGTCTTCTGTGGTAGAGGATTACTTCCAGGTGATGTTATAAACAAACCTGGATGTTTTGTGGATGGCTTCCCTGTTTCAGTGGTGAATGGAAATGCCCTTTCTTCTGAGGCCTGTGCCAGGTCATTATGTCAATATTCAGGGTGTAAGGTCCCTTTGCACTACAAGATCTGTGTGTTCCAATCTCTATTAGATAAGATCTTATTTGTATGTATAGTATTTTCCCATTTTAATGTGCCTATGCAAAAAAGGAGCAATGCCAAGGGGCGTTATTGGCGCATATGGGGGCCATAAGAACAAGTCCAACAATCCCCATGACATGGTTCAATCATAAGCATTAAACTGGGGGACTCTTTCACCAAAATTCCTTGTTGAACAGCTCATAAAGAGAAGATAAAAAGTGGTTAGAATCGTCACTGTAGAAAGACTTTTTAATGTAATGCTTCTGGTTGTGTTTCATTGCTAAATTTCTATTGAAATTATCATAGTACAGTGGAAATGACTTGTATAATACCTTTCTTTCAGACAACAGGATGTGGCTTCAGAAGATGTAAGAGGTTATCCTGTCATTAACCACCACTTGCCACAAGAACTCTGTGCTGAGCTCCAGGAATGAGGCAGGAGCCAGAAAACATACCTCAGATCTCAGCTCAGCAGGAGTCTGTGAAGCACCTTCTCTCAGCAGGCATCCAGCCTTTCACTGTTTTCTCACAGTTATAGTCATATTCCTGTAACTATTGTGATCAAACTTTCTTCTCCATGATGAACAGTGCATTCCACTCTGAGTTGATGACTATTTTGTCAAGTCATCATAACTCTTAATCCAGAACTGATCAGTAGTGTTGCTGAATGATAATACTTAATGAATAGCTATATTTGTTCCTTTCTTGGAATTGACCTTTGCTTTTTTAATTTTTTATTAAATGACCGTGATTTATTCATAGTATTCATAGTATATTCATAGATATTCAGAGTATTCATAGTTCATAGCTTTTGTCTTTGCAGCGATGATGCACAAAGTCACCACCAGAGTGCCAGGATTCCTGCACCATTTCTTGATGTTCCCTCCTGACTCCCTGCTCACTCTGACCACAGTTTCTTAGAGAATTGACTGATCCATGGCTTTGTTTCTGTGTATGTTTGAGATCATTGGGAACTTGTCATCTTCTTTCTTTCACTTCATTTAGCATGACTGCATGACTCCCTTCAATACTATCAAAGTTGCAGAAAATGGCAAGATTTCATCTTTCGTCTTAGCTGAGTGGGATGTGGATGTGCATTATATGTTCATGTGTATGTGCATATGAATGTGTGTATCACAATTTGCTTATTCACTCATCTTATTCACTAAAGTTGGGATCTTGGGTTGTTTTCAAAACCTGTCTATAGTAAATAGTGCTGTGATTGGGCCGGAGTGATAGTGCAGTGGGTAGGGTGCTTGCCTTGCACTTGGATGACCCAGGTTTTAATCTCCAGCAATAGCATCACATATGGTATCCCATGTCCCTCCAGGAGTAACTCCTGAACACTGCCAGATGTGGCCCAAAAAGGAAAAAAGGAAAAATAATAGTGCTGTGATTGGCAAAGATGTGCATATGTTTTTTAAGATTTTTTGAGAGCTGGAATGATAGTACAGCAGTAGGGCACTTGCCTTACATGTGGCTGACCCGAGTTCCATCCCTGATATTCTATATGGTCCCCCAAGAACCACCAAAAGAGAACCCCCAAATACAAAGCCAGGAGTAAGCCCTGAGTACCACTGGATGTGACCCATAAACCAAAACAAGGAAATAAGAAAATTTTTTGGCTCTTGGGATACTTCTCCACAAGAGGAATTTCAGGGTCAAATGGATTTCTAAATTTTAAATTTTGAGAAGACTCCAAACGATTTGTCAAAGAGGCTGAAGAAAGCAGTAGTGCCAGCAATGAATAAGATCTCCTTTTGTTTTTTCCACATTCCCAATAGCACTGATTGTTTCTGGACTTTGAGTTTAGAGTATTCTCACAGATATCTGGTAACAACTCACTGCCATTTTGATTTACATTTCTTGATAATCAATGATGAACATTTTTCCATATTACCTGATAGCCATGTAATGTCATTTTTGAGGAATTGTATATTTATGTCTTCCTATTTTGGGGGGATGGGGTTGAGTTTGTTGGTGTTTCAAGCTTGCTTTATGTACCGTGTACATTATCTCTTTGTCTAATGTGTGTTGCGCAGATATTTTCTTCTAATCAAAAGGGTTTCTGTTTTATTTGTGCCTCATTATTTTTGCCCTGCAGAAGCTTTTAACTTTATATATTCCCACTTGTTTATTTCTGGGCCTTTTTTCCTTTTCCATTGATCACTCCTCTTTTTTATTTATTTATTTTTGAACATCCTCTTAAGTAAAGATCTTGGAGATACCCTGTTCTCCTCACTGTATTTTATGGGCACAGATTTGAGAAAATGTTTTCTGATCCATTTTGAATATATCTTAAAATAATGTAAGATAGGGGGCCTGAATTAGTTTTTTGCATGTGGCTAACTAGCTGTTCTAGTGCTGTTAGCTAAAGAGACTCTCTTTGCTCCACTTCAAACCCTCTTATCATAAATTAATTGCTCATACATTTGAGAGCTTATCTCTGTACTCTCAGTTCTATTCCACTGATTTCAGAGTTTGCCTTTGTTCAGATATTATGCAGTTTTAATTACAATGGCTTTGTAGAGAAGATGAAAGATACCAAGGTACTTCAGATTGTAAAGAGGAAATAAAATTATCATTATTTGCAGTTGACATATATTGCAGCTAGAGAATTCTAAAGTATGTACTTAAAAGCTCACAGAAAGAGTGAAAATAAAAAGGAATATATAGAAACAATAAGCTTATATAGTTAAATAGCAGATTACAAAGTCATTGCACAGAATTCTGTTTTACTATATATAAACAACAATTTAGAATAAAAAGAAATGTTTTTTTAGAATGATCTTATTAATTTACCACATCAAAAAAAAAACCCTCTAATACCTAGGAAACAATTGAACAAAGAAGGTTAAAGATATTTAATGAACATTATAAACCACTTATAAAAGACATAAATGAAAACACACAAATGCTCTACAATACTTCCATTTTGCAGGTACTCTAAGTATAGTAGCTGGGCCCTTTCTACATGTCCACTTGGCCCCAGATTATAGCCCACCATGTTTTAATCCAGATTCTGCTGCAGATAACCTTCAGAGCTATACCTGGGCTCCACACATCTCCCTGTTCAAACCCAGATCAGTCTTCACCCATGGTCCACTCTCACTTTCCTCAGGAGACCTGCTCTGCTCCTCATGACTTGCATATACACACACCAATACACATTGAGTCTAAATTCTTGCTGTACCTCAGATGATTTCCAATTATCCAACTGGCTAGTGCTATGCAACTAACTCCTTTTTCACTGGTCCTGCTAAGAGATACTCACAATGCAATGAATTATTGATGATAAATACTAACCTGGCATCATGAACAGGAACACCAGATTACAGCCCAGAACCCTTGGAACTTGGAGCTCCACTCTGGTACTCAGGGTGGTTTGGGGGGGGGGGAGTTAAGAATTAAATTACGGGCCCGGGCGTTTGCCTTGCAAGCAGCCGATCCAGGACCAAAGGTGGTTGGTTCAAATCCCGGTGTCCCATAGGGTCCCCTGTGCCTGCCAGGAGCTATTTCTGAGCAGACAGCCAGGAGTAACCCCTGAACACTGCCGGGTGTGACCCAAAAAAAACAAAACAAAAAAAAAAGAATTAAATTACTTCAAAAACAAAGGTAGAAGTCTCAGGAAGTCCTTAGATGCATCAAAACTTTTGATGCTGCTTGAAGATGACTTCGAGCAATGATCCTTTCACCATTCAATGAAATTAGTGAGGAGTTCAAATAAAATTTAAAATTAGGCTGTAGAGATAGTATAGTGAGAAAGGCACTTGCCTGACACGAATACAACCTTAGTTCCCTGCCCAGCATTGCATAGGGTCCTCCAGTCCCAAGAGGAGTGATATTTGGGTATAGAGCCAAGAGTAAGCCCTGAGGGCAGTGAGGTGTGGGCCCAAACCAAAAAATCAAACAAAACAAAAGAAAAAAAACCATTAGCTAAGTTCATAAAGAAAAAAGAGACAAACCTCAATAACTAAGACCAGAAATGAAAGGGGCAAATTATACAAATATCTCAGAAATATAAATGATCTTAAGAGATTACTATGAAGAACTTCTATGCCTCAAATACAAAAAAAGAAATAACATTAAATTAACAACATATTTCTCAAATGAAACTCAGAAAATAGAATGGTATATTCAAAGTACAGAGTAAACAGAAAAAAGCTTTTAACCAAGAATTCTTTACCCTGCAAGAACCACTCAGATTTGAGTGAGGGATAAAAATATGCTCAAGCAACAGCTAAAGACATTAGTTCATCCAAACCAGCACTTCAATAAATACTGAATGTCCTCCAATAATAAACAAATTAAAACAATAATTACATATCTGGGACCAGAGCAATAGCACAGTGGGCAACCCAGGTTCTTTCCCTGGCATCCCATATGGTCCTCCGAGTCTTCCAGGGGTAATTTCTGAGTGCAAAGCCAGGAGTAACTGCTGAGAGCCACCTGGTGTGGCTCCCAAACAAACAAAAGCTATATATTCATTAGAAATTACAACAAACTCCCCTATATCAATGATATCTCTAAATATCAATGGACCAAGCACTTCTATTAGAGGAATAAAGTGACTTAATGAATCAAGAAACAAAATCCAGGGTCAGAGCAATAGCACAGTGGTAGGGCATTTGCCTTGCATGCGGCCAATCAAGGGTGGACCTTGGTTAGATATCTGGTGTCCCATATGGTCCCCAAGCCCAGGAGCAATTTCTGAGCACATAGCCAGGACTATCCCCTGAGCATCACTGGGTCTGGCCCCAAAACAAACAAACAAAAGAAACAAAATCTAACCTCACTGCTTAAAGAAAATATATCATATAGCTAGAAAGATAGTACAGTCTGTAGGGCATCCTCTTTGGTCACCCAAGCACAACAAGGAGTAATTCTAAGTGTAGATCTGGAAGTAAGCTTAAAAATCTCTGGATAAACCTAGAAGAGGAAGAAGAAGAAGAAGAAGAAGAAGAAGAAGAAGAAGAAGAAGAAGAAGAAGAAGAAGAAGAAAAAGAAGAAGAAGAAGAAGAAGAAGAAGAAGAAGAAGAAGAAGAAGAAAAGAAGAAGAAAAGAAAAGAAGAGAAGAACAAGAACAAGAAGAACAAGAACAAGAAGAACAAGAACAAGAAGAACAAGAACAAGAACAAGAAGAACAAGAAGAACAAAAAGAATAAGAAGAACAAGAAGAACAAGAAGAACAAGAAGAAGAACAAGAAAAGGAGGAGGAAAAATAAAATACATCATCTGAATATATATGCTAAATATAAGGTTCACAATCAAAGGATGGAAAACATTCATATAAGCCAATGGTAGATATTTTTAAAAATTAAACCAATATCTCTAATAAACATATATCACCCTCAACAAATCTTCCTGACTCAAATCCAATAATATACAAAAAATCATTCATACAACCATGATCATATAGCATTCATAAAGTGATCAAATTCAACAGTAAGGTTGATTTAGAATACAATTCAAATAAGTAAATGCTGTAAATTGTAACAACAAAAGAAAAGAGAAATCCATATGATCATATCAAGAAGTAGAAAAAAACTCTTGACAAGTTTCAACATCCATTCACAATTAAAAAATCCTTAGACATAATAAGGATACAAGGACTAGAACTCAAGAGAATTAATGGCTATCTGCAACAAACCCAAGGCAAAATCATACTAAATAACAAAAGAAACTGAAAGCCATCCCTTTGAGATTAGTGACAAGATGAGAGAAAGAAACCAAAAGAATCAAAATTGGGAAAGAGGGTATAGGAAGATAGGTAAAGCACTTGCCTTTTATGCAGCCAAACATGCCAGGTTTGATACCCGGCAGCCTATATAGTCAACTGAGTGTAGAGCCAGGAGTAACTCCTAAGCACCACTGGGTGTGGACCAAAAAATAAATAAATAAATAAATAAATAAATAAAAAAGACTTGCAGATTATATACAAATATATATATAGAAGATATGACATTCTGGCAATAAGGAAATAGCAACAACTTGATCTAAGAGCAGGTTGTCTTACCTCACCACCTAACGATAAGATGAAATCAGAAGACACGTCATCCTTTCATCTGTGCAAAAGCCAAGATTGCTATCTACAGAAGACTGACTGTGACAACCATGACTGGGCAGAACTTATCCTGGGACCAATAAAAAAGACCCTAGTCTAGGCTTTGGCCTATGATCTGTACAACAACCAAGATCTCTAATTCCAGAGTTCTGACTGTGACACTGCAACTGAGCAGATCTTCTGGAACCATAATGAGAGACTATCCTAGGCTTTGTCCTAGGACCGATGTAAAAACCAAGACCACCAACTACAGAAGACCGATAAAACAACACTGATGGAACAGAACTTCTAGAACCTTAAAGAAAGACTCCATCTTAGGCTCCATCTTATGACCTGTGCAAATACCAAGATCTCTAGCTACAGAGGCCTGATTTTATCATCCACGAGGGAGCGGAAAGTTTTTAGTCATCACAAAAGGAAGTAGGGGAGAATAAAAGAACATGTATGGAGCCTGAAGTTATTCCCATGACAGTATACTTCAAGGGCGGAGAAACTCTGTATCTCTTAGGCCAAGGGAATTTCCTTTCTAATCCCCCCAAAATTTACTGTGCCTATGCAAAAAAGAAAAAAGAAAAAAAGAAAAAAAGAAAAGAAAAGAAAAAAAAAAGCACAAATTATTATTTTTTTTGGTTTTGTTATTACTGGGGTTTTTCCTGCTTTTTTTCTTTTTTATTCTCTTTTGTTTTTATTTCAGGACTGTGGTTATTGTGTGGTTGTTGTCTTTGTTGCTGTGGTGCTTTTCGAGTTTTTTGTTTGATTTTTTTTGTATTGTTGTTATGTTTTTCTCCCTTTTTCCCTTTCTTCTCTTAAATTGATATTTATAGCCTCTAGAAGGACTCCTCCCTTTTTTTGCTTATTTCATTTTCTCTTCATTTTATATTTTTCTTTCCTTCAAACAAAACCATATTGCGGGGTCCTAAAGCCCCCCGGAGGGGCCCGGCCAGCGGGGAAGCGGCTGGGAGGCTCTTGGACGTCCGCACCTTTATTTGGCTGGGTTAAAAGAACAACCACACCTGTAAAAAATCTGAGAGAGGTTAGTAATGAAGACCTCAGGCGAAATATCCGGTCATTATTGGTCCAGCATCTCTTATATAGAGGAGGAGAAATGGGCAGGTTAAAAGGACATGTCAATCATACTTTTTGGCGCGAAGGTTATAGAACAAAGGCAGTAAAATATTCAGAGGGGAGGGAGACCTTATGTCTCCAAAGTGGGATCTGCAGCCCGCTTATCTGGAGCTAACATCAGTCTGTGAAGGGGCAGGTTTTTGAAGGTAGCTATTAACTCCGGAAAGAAGCTAAAGGGAGTGGTCTAGATCTGGAACTGGTATTGGGGTGTTCACTTTTCTCTTTGGCTTCAAAGAAAAATCTCCTTCAGCTGTGAAATACCTTTCCTGTTAGCTCAAAAGCTTACAGCAAAGTCTGCAGGTAGGCAGCTTTAGGTGAAAGGCGCATAAAAGACAGAAGACAGAAAAATTGATCTTTGACAGGACACTGTCTCCAACATCTCCCCCTTTCTCTTCTAATAAAAGAAGGAAAGTCGTGAGCGGGTGGAAGATCCGTGTCTTAGGCTGCAGGGTTTGACCAGGTCGGACATGGCCATCAGCCGCATTTAGAATGATGGCTACGGACGCGGTGGGTGTGCACGGAGGTCCGAATTATATGCCGTAGCCTTTTGGGGCATGCCCTAACTGGGACCCTACTAATCCCGTCGTAGGCATCTCCACAGCCGAGAGCACAAAGACCGGAGCGAGCTCCGTCTGTTAGCGATGTGCTCAATCTCCTGGAAACTTAGTGGCTGGAGGGGCGGCTTGGTAACTATAGCCAAGTTTTCACAGGAAACACGTGGGGCTAGTTGGCAGTGAACCTGAACAGAGGTTCTTAAAAACAAAGTTAAAAATGTTACAAAATATTATTTGACTATTAGATTTGAATGGCAAACATGGGAAGGAAAGAGCAATTAAAAAGACAAAATATAAGAAACACCTAAATGCAGATTAAGGAGCCTAAGCTACTAAAAAATGCCCATGACATGAACCACTTTACAAACTTCATATACTTTTAAGATTAAAAATAATTTTTAATAGAAATATAAAAGACTCAAATTTTAATACTTGTGTGTTTGTTTAAGTTTTAAAACACGAAAAGGTTTTTTTTTTTTTTTTTTTTTTTTTTTGGTTTTTGGGCCACACCCGGTAACGCTCAGGGGTTACTCCTGGCTATGTGCTCAGAAGTTGCTCCTGGCTTGGGGGACCATATGGGACACCAGGGGATCGAACCGCGGTCCTCCAAGGCTAGCGCAGGCAAGGCAGGCACCTTACCTTTAGCGCCACCGCCCGGCCCCGAAAAGGTTTTTTGTTTACTGATAATTTGTTATTACAAGTAACAGAATTATGACCTTGCTTTAAAATTTTTTTTTTTTTGCACCTTAGCTACACAGAAATTTACAGTTTTAAAAACAGGTACAAAGTATGCCACATATACGCCACCTTTGCATAGGTTAAGGGACTTATTATGACATTTTCTAACACATTTAAGACTTTTTAATTTCACCAACTGTGGCCTTTATCTTTAGAAAAACATTTTTAACTCAGGCATTTTGACTTAGGAGAAAGGAACGCTTGTCAAGGGATGGAAGGAGGGGGGGGGGGAGGACCGTTTTGCTCGCTTAAATCTTTGAAGCAGCCTGAAGTTTTTGCAGGCAACGACCACTGGCTAACCCAGACAGGTGTATTTGAACACCAGGTAATTTTTTTTTGCCCTGGGGTAAATTAAAAAGCCGGAAAAGCGTGTGAATAGCCTAATTTCAGGCGTTCAGGAATGGGGGCGGGCTAGAACCGGCTGCAGCGTTCCCAGCCTGCAGCTTTTTGCTCGCTGGCACTCTGCCCCACGGGGGGCTGAGGGGGGTGCAGGCGTAGAGAAGGGAGTGGCGGCGGGGGTTAGCACTTTGGAGAGTGACTTTTAGGCACGGGGCTGCTGACAAGCTAGGACCTGGAAAAAGTGTGTTGTTTCTTTAAGAGCTCAGAGACTAGGATTTTCGCCCTCCCGCCGGCGAGAGCAGCTAAGGGAAAAAAGCGGCGGCTTAAACAGGATTAGCACAGAGGTTGAAGCGGCAGAAGTGAAGATGAAGGGTTAAAGGAGGGAGGGAACTGAGAGATTTAAAGCGACAGGAACCTCGGAACACTTTCTGGCAATGATCATGAACAAAACATTAAGAAATTACAAATATCTTTTTTGGTAACCTCTATGTCTGCTTTTTAATTCAGACTGTATATTTTTAATGAATTTAAGTTCAGTACTTAGCGTAACACTCATGGTCGCGGATCCAATGAGTGAAGCCCCCAAAAGCCAATTAGGGGGCGGCGGGGGGGACGACGAATATACTGCAGTTTATTTTGATCAAGGCTGACTGTTTCCACGCTTACCCGGATGGGGTTTTCTTCTTCGTTTTACGAAACAGCTCCGGACACGCCGTTCTCTGGTCATCCGAGTGTGGTCGTGGTCTCCGAGCCCCATGTTGGGCGCCAAAATGCGGGGTCCTAAAGCCCCCCGGAGGGGCCCGGCCAGCGGGGAAGCGGCTGGGAGGCTCTTGGACGTCCGCACCTTTATTTGGCTGGGTTAAAAGAACAACCACACCTGTAAAAAATCTGAGAGAGGTTAGTAATGAAGACCTCAGGCGAAATATCCGGTCATTATTGGTCCAGCATCTCTTATATAGAGGAGGAGAAATGGGCAGGTTAAAAGGACATGTCAATCATACTTTTTGGCGCGAAGGTTATAGAACAAAGGCAGTAAAATATTCAGAGGGGAGGGAGACCTTATGTCTCCAAAGTGGGATCTGCAGCCCGCTTATCTGGAGCTAACATCAGTCTGTGAAGGGGCAGGTTTTTGAAGGTAGCTATTAACTCCGGAAAGAAGCTAAAGGGAGTGGTCTAGATCTGGAACTGGTATTGGGGTGTTCACTTTTCTCTTTGGCTTCAAAGAAAAATCTCCTTCAGCTGTGAAATACCTTTCCTGTTAGCTCAAAAGCTTACAGCAAAGTCTGCAGGTAGGCAGCCTTAGGTGAAAGGCGCATAAAAGACAGAAGACAGAAAAATTGATCTTTGACAGGACACTGTCTCCAACACCATATAACTTGAACCATCTTGTTCCTCCTCACAAACTGAGGGGGAAATAATGGATGGTACCACGACCAAACAGTCATATGAACATTATGAACAAAAAATGATCAGACTTAAACACCAAATCCACAGTCAATGACAATAGAATCAATACCCAGTCTACAACAAGCTAGAAACAAAGGGGACCACTTATGCTAGCAGCCCGGGGGGTAAAGGAGGAGAATATGGGATATATGCTGGGAACAGGGGTGGAGAGAGGACATCGGTGGTGGGAATGCCCCTGATTCAATGTCACTATGTACCTAAAATATTACTGTGAAAGATTTGTTTTATTGTTTTGTTTTGTTTTGGTTTGGTTTGGTTTTTGGGCCACACCAGGCGTTGCTCAGGGGTTACTCCTGGCTGTCTGCTCAGAAATAGCTCCTGGCAGGCACGGGGACCATATGGGACACTGGAATTCGAACCAACCACCTTTGTCCTGGATCAGCTGCTTGCAAGGCAAATGCAAAGGCAAACGCCGCTGTGCTATCTCTCCGGGCCCCACTGTGAAAGATTTGTAATCTATTTTGGTAAAAATAAAATTTGTTATTAAAAATTTATGTAAAAGACTCTGATGACTTCAGTAAAAAAAGCCCTCCTGTTATAAACCATAATTCAAGCTACAAAATTACATGAAAATATCTGGCATTTTATATGCAAGTAATGAATTTAAAGAGAAGCTAAAAGGGACCAGAGTGATACGCAGCGGTAGGGAGTTTGCCTTGCATGCAGCTAACCCAGGACAGACCATGGTTCCATTCCCTGGTGTCCCATATGGTCCCTCAAACCAGGAGCAATTTCTGAGTGCATAGCCAGGAGAAACCCCAGAGTGTCACAGGGTGTGGCCCAAGATTAAAAAAAAATTAGAAAAAAATCTAAGATTTATATGGAAACTTTATTTTTAAAAAAAATCCTAAGGCTGCTGTACTTCTTTTACTCTTATCTCTAAAAAAGAAGAAAAGAAGAAGAAGAAGAAGAAGAAGAAGAAGAAGAAGAAGAAGAAGAAAAGGAGGAGGAGGAGGAAGAAGGAAAGCTTTTTAAACCTTCTGCTAGGCCTTTAATGAGTTAATTGGTGATTCAACGATTTTCAAAAATATACTTGCTACTGAAGCTTTTCTTTCTCTTCCAGCTAGTTAGTTTTTCTATTTTTAATAACTTTGCCTTTGTTCTTCTTCCTAAAACAAATATATTATAATCAATTGTGTCAACTATGTGATATATATCCTTTAAATAAATTTTTAAAGATTTCAAAAAAATCCTAAAGTTAAAGAAGCTCTTTCATTAAATTGTCAGAAAAACTTTACTATAGTAATAAAAACTATTTAAAAATATCACTGAAATAAAGATACATCACAGAACAATGGAACAGAATTAAGAGCCCAAAGTTAAACCCTCAGATTAGTAAACAGTTAAATCATAAAAATATCTGAGGGGCCAGAGTGATAGCATGCAGTAGGGCATTTGCCTTGCATGCTGCCGACCAGGACAAACTCAGATTTGATCCCTGGCATTTCATATGGTCCCCCGAGCCTGCCAGGTGTGATTTCTGAGCATAGAGCCAGGAGTAACCCCTGAGCATTGCTGAGTGTGGCCCAAAAACAAAAGCATAAAAAAGAAAAAGAAAAATATCTGAGTACATGATAAGGGAAAAATTTTAGCAAATGGTGTCAAAAAAGCTGGATAACACATGTAAAAAAAATGAAAGTGGGACTGTATCTCACACCACTCATAAAGTTAAACTCACTGTAATTAAGACCTTGATATTAGATCAGCATCCATAAAATACATGGAGAAAGATAGGCAAAACTCCCCAGAATTTGAAGAGGTGTCGAATTGATTTCAGGGTCAAAGATAACAAAACCAAATATAAACAATTGGCACATCTAAATAAAAGTTTTAAGCATGAAAAAAGAAGTTCAAACAAAGTTTCTACAATTCCCTAGCAGACATTCTGGGGTAGTTTTTGGAACCTGCAGTAGAGTCTTCTCCCTTACAGTTGGGTCCCATTAGCTTTCACATCTGATATCCACCTCAACATTTTTTGAATCACATGGAATGTACATTCTGTTTATCATACCTCACTGTACTCATCTTATACCTTCTGACACTGTGTGAAAATTAGTACAGAAAGGAAAGTACAAGACCTAGCCTGATCCCACAGAGAACCAAAATGAGGGAGTTGGTTAACTATAAGGATTTAATTTTTCGTGCTCGCTTTGGCAGCACATATACTAAAATTGGAATGATACAGAGAAGATTAGCATGGCCCCTGCACAAAGATTTAACCTTCCTGCAGCAAACCCAATGCAGAAGTCTGCATAAAATCTTCAGAAGTCCACCAATCTCAATAAGAAAATAAAAACATAAAAATGTCTCAGATAATGCTTTGAGTGGTATATGTTTACTGAACTCAAAGAAATAATGACAAGGTAGTCAGCAAAGCACAAGAAAATATGAGAGGAGGAATAAGACTATTATATTCAGAAGTGATGGGAATAACAGTGAGAGGAATAACAGTATCTGAGAAAAGATTAAGGAGCTCCAAGATGAGGTTAAGGTATCCTCTGATAACAGAAGGCAGAAAAAAAGTTTGAATGGAAATGAACAGCACACCAGAGAGCTATGGGATGAGATCAAGAGGAACAATATAAGAATCAACAGTCAGTCAATAGGTCAACCTTAGTTCAATTCCCCAACACTCCATTTGGGTCTCTAAGCACTGCCAGGAATAATCCCTGAGCACAGAGCTGGAATCAAATTCAGGTGTGGCCTATAACAAACAAAAAAGAATTGGCAGAGACTCTGAAGAACAAGAAAGCAAATTTGGTAAATAACCAATGGTTCAAAAACCTATAGCTCAGATTTTCCCAGTTCTGTCCAGGCACTGAGATCCAAAAGGAGAGTCCCAAATAGACCCAAACAGGAAATCTAAGACAAAATTTAATTAGAATGACAAAAGACAGAGACAAAGACAGAATATTAAAATCAGTAAAATGAAACAAGGAATTTATATACAAAGAAATGCCCACAAATTAACATGTATCAAATTAGATTCTATGAGCCAGAAAACAATGATGAATTGTAGTTTAAAAACAAAAACAAAACAAAGCAAGAGAAGTAAAGGCATAACCAATAATACTCTATTCAGATTTGAAGGAAAGATACAGAGTTTCATGATCAGGCAATAGTTTAGAAAATGCATACCCTTGAAACCAGTTTTTCAAGAGGCATTGAAAGTGCTTTGTTTAAAAAAAATAAAAGACAAATTTCCCAGCACATGGCATTGTGCACAGTCACTCCTGGACCTTATGATTACTTTGTATAAGATTAAGAAAGATCTATATTCCTAGTTTGCTAAGGAATTTTAAAGTTTTTCAATAGTATATTAAAGGTTTCTATGTCTATTTAGGCGATTTTTTTCGTCTATTGAGAAATTTTTGTCTATAGAGCTTAGCCTGCCTGGAGGGTTGCAAGAGGCCCTTGGGATACTGATGGAAGAAAGTATACTCTCTGGTGATGAGTGTGGTATTAGAATAATGATGTATGATGTATAATTAACAATATTGTAAATTCTGGAACCTCAATAAAAATGATTAAAAATAAATTTTAAAAATAAAATAAAAAGAATCATCAGAATCTTTTAGGACTAAGAAAGTGAATTAAAAAAAAACACAAATTGAGGAAATTATTAATTTCCAGATGTGAGCACTGCATCACCCAAACTCAAGAGTCCCAAAAGATCCCAGCCAAAATAGACTCAAATGAAAGCACTATAAAATACACTATAATCAGAATGACAAAAGACAAAGAAAATTCAAGTTAGCAAGATCACAGAAGGAACTTATATACAAAGAAAATCACATGAGATTCTAAGAAGATCTATCAAGTGGTAACCTATAAAATAGGGGGGGGAAATGGAGGTATAAAGTACAAAGAACTCATTGAAATGAATAGCTCACTAAGATGTGAAGGAACAACAACTATATTATCATTTAACTTAGAGGAAAGTTTCATGTACAAACATTATCTTATGAAATTCATGGTCTGAACACTAGTTTTGCATGAAGCATTAAAAGGGCTTCTTTAAAAGACAAGTGCATAAACATGCTAAACTTCATTAAAATAAGGGCAATAAATTCCTTTATCTGAATAGTTCAGACAAATATAGGATCAAAGTAAAAGGATAGGAAATAATCTTACAGGCAAACAAGAGAGAAGACTAATAAACTGAATAAAAAGGAAAGGGTAAATAAACATTACAAGAAATAACAGACATTCAAGATATCGTCAGGAGTTACTATAAAAATATTTATATGAAAGAATCTAAAAGAAATGTTTAAATTTTGGATTTATAACCTTCCAAGACTGAAATAAAGTGAAGCAGAGCACCTGTACAAATTATTATCAAAAAATTAAAATGTTGGGGCTGGAGAGATAGCATGGAGGAAAGCGTTTGCCTTTCATGCAAGAGGTCATCGGTTCAAATCCCAGCGTCCCATATGGTCCCCTGTGCCTGCCAGGAGCAATTTCTGAGCATGGAGCCAGGAGTAACCCCTGAGCACTGCCGGGTGTGACCCAAAAACCACAAAAAAAAATTAAAATGTTAATCAAAAGTGTCCCCAAAAGCAAAAACCCTGATTACAAGAAGCATACTAGAAAGTTATTCCAAGCAATTTAAAAATACATACTCTCAATTCTTTTAAGACTCTTGTACCTACATACATTTATATAATTATAAGACTTTTATTTTTCCTTGTATTGATATGATGTATCACATTTGTTGTCTAGCATATATTAAACCATCCTTGTATGTTTAAGATAAATCCCACTTCATCATGAAATTTTAATATATTGTTGTATTTGATTTGCTAGTATTTTTATATATTTTTAATTTAAGTAACATGGTTATAGTTGGGTTACAGTCACAAACAGAACACCCCCCTTCACCAGTGTAACATTCCCCCCTCCCAATGCCCCCCCTCCCATCCCCTACCTGAGACAGGCATTCTACTACAGTTATTTGGAGGTTTTTTTGTTGTTGTTGTTTTTTCTTTTCAGGGGAGAGTGCAAACTCAGTCCCCCACTACCACAAATTATGCAGTCAATTTTCCCACATTTGGAGAAATCGCATGGGTCAGCACACCCGGAGTGCAATAGATAAGCCTTGCCCTGGGGAAACCACCTTCTTGATCATGGTATCTCCCCTGCCAGGTAAATATGGTTATTTGTTTTTAAGTTCAGTAAATTGGTGTTGTTTTTTTTTTCTTAAAGGATAAGGGTTAAAGAAAAAATAGTAAAAGTGTGACAGTGGCAATCGCCGTTGTTTGCATAGGCCCAGAAAAGTATGGGGAAAACGAAAAAAAAATTCCTTGGCCTGATTACAAGAAGGCCTCACCCCCAAGATTTAATGATATAAGACTGACTCTGGGCTCCAGGCATACCAGTCTGTCCAACACAAGTGGTCCGGGTGCAACTTTTTCTCACTTTAGCTTTTGTTGGTATCAGGTTCCTATATTTAAAGATTCTGGATTCTATGCATTTCTTTCCTCAAAGTCAGGCTGATGTGGAGCATCCTTTAGTTTCAGCACACCATTAGATGTGGAGCAATCTGCCCTGCAAGCAGGCTGTTGCTGAGTCATCTGGGTGTTGAGAGCACTCTCCGAAGAAAGTCAATGTCAGAGCAGTAGTAGGTTTTCCCTTGTAGAAGTTTGGATCCTGGTAATGTTATAGACAATTGTGGTTGTTTCCATAAAAGGTATCCATTGTTCAGGTGTGTATGGGTGATGCCCATTCTTCTGAGACCTAAGTCAAATCATTATGCCAATGTTCAGGGTATAAGGCCTAACTACATTGCCAAATTTGTGTTCCCATCTCTATTAGAAAAGAACTTGTTTGCATATGTATTATTTTCCCATTTTAATGTGCCTATGCAAAACAGAAACAATGCCACAAGTTATTGTTGGTATATTTGGGAGCCGACGAATAAAGTCCAACATTCCCCGTAACTTGATTCAAACATGCATTCTACACAGAGATACTCTTCTACCAGTATTGCTTATAAAACAGATATTATAGGGAGAAAAGCAAACAATCAAATAAAAAAAAAACAGTGGACAAAATTGTCACTATATGAGGATATTAAAAAAGAGTTATAGATGTTAAGGGAATACATCTGAGATATACAAAGGAGATACAAGTGTCCCTTTTTTGTTTTAGAAATAGTCAA
Organism: Suncus etruscus; assembly: GCF_024139225.1. NCBI lineage: Eukaryota > Metazoa > Chordata > Mammalia > Eulipotyphla > Soricidae > Suncus > Suncus etruscus. Next base: position 135,963,302 of record NC_064853.1, on the reverse strand, counting down.
GAGGGAGGATGTTGTTTCTGAGACACCACTTTGGTCTGTGATTTTGCCAAGCGAAGAGCCGCATGGAGCCATATCATCCCCGTGTTGCCTGTTGAAGCTTCCAACTCCCCCAGAGGCATTTGCTTCCTAATTGCTGGAAGCTGGAAGTTCACCAGTCCCCTCCCTGCCCCCTGCAGGAATGAGGAAACCAGGAGTCTCCTTTAAACTGTTCCTCACCAGAACCCACTTGCTGGGACCCTGAGCAGGCAGCCAGGGGGTAGCCCTGGGGACCAGAAGGAAGGAGAGAGAAGGCTAGGGGGTGGGGGTGGCAGCCGGGGCTGCATCTTCTCCTTAGCTTGGCCAAAAAGCCTACTGCATGGAGCCATGTCATCTCCATGTTGCCTGCTGAAGCTTCCGACTCACCCCAAAACATTATTGTGAAAGATATGCAATCCACACCTTGACCAAAACAAAAATCATTAGTACAAAAAAATTGTTAAATGTGGGATAATAGTAGGTGGGAGTGAGGGAATAAAGGAATAAAATGAGCTTCTGAGCGGCATTCTGAATATGACAAACATATTAAACACAATGATATCCAAATATTTTGTGAAACCTCGCAAGGTTTCACAATGGAGAGGTTTAGTAAGGAAAATTACCTGGGACTTCCTGAAACCAGAACCTCTTCTGCTGCCATTCCCTATGCTGGCTGGGAATCCCGGCTCCCAGGAAGGAAAGAGATCCTTCAAGAGCTGGAAGGCCAGAAGTTCAAAGCCCCCACCCAAACACTCCCTCTGGAGCCAGGTGGGAAATGGGGAAAGCCTAGGGTAACCTTTAAGCTCCTCAAAGGGACCCACCTCGCTGGCTTGCCCAGGCATGTGGCCCAGGTGAAGTCCTAGAGTCCTGGAGGATGGAGCTAGCAGCCTCCACCATGCCAAAGGCCTGTCTAACCAGGCATAGGAAGGGAGCGGGGCTTGGGTCACCCCAGCACCCTGCTACCTCCGTCCTCCAGAACTCCAGGGCTTCCCCTGGGCCACATGCCTGGGCAAGCCAGTGAGGTGGGTCCCTTGGAGAGGCTTAAAGGTTACCTTAGGCTTTCCCCATTTCCCACATGGCTCCAGAGAGAGGGTTTGGGTGGGGGCTTTGAACTTCCGGCCTTCCAGCTCTTGAAGGATCTCTTTCCTTTCTGGGAGCTGGGAGTTCCTGCCAGCATGGGGTTTGGCAGGCGTCCACCATGCCAAAGGCCTTTTTAACCAGGCCTAGGTAGGGTGTGGGGCTTGGGTCACCCCAACACCTTGCTAGTATTTTTTTGAGGATCTTTGCATCTATGTTCATCAGGTATATAACTTTTTTGTGTTGCTTCTTCTTTTCGTAACATTTGCTATATAGAAACTGTTCAGGGGTGTTTCTGTTTCTTTGATTTCCTCCTGAAAGAGCCTGAAAAGGATTGGTAGTAGCTCTACTTTTAAGTTTAGATAAAATGCATCAGTGAATCCATAGGGCCTGGGCTTTTGTTTGGGGGACTCTTTTGACTACCATCTTGATTTTTTTTAATAGTAATCAGTCTGTTCAAGCATTCCATATCTTCTTGGTTTAGTCATGGGAGGTTATAGGACTTCAAGAATAATTTATTTCTTCTAGGTTTTCTTGCTCAAAACATAAAGATTTTCAACTAGTCCCTGATGATCCTTTGCATCTCTGTGGTTTTTCTTTTTCTTTTTTTTTTTTTTTTTTTTTTGGTTTTTCGGGCCACACCCGTTAGATGCTCAGGGGTTACTCCTGGCTATGAGCTCAGAAATTGCCCCTGGCTTGGGGGGACCATATGGGACGCCGGGGATCGAACCGTGGTCCTTTCCTTGGCTAGCGCTTGCAAGACAGACACCTTACCTCTAGCGCCACCTCGCCGGCCCCACTCTGTGGTTTTTCTTATGCTTTTCATTTCTAGTTCAGTTTATAGGATACTCTCTATGTGAGTCTGTCAGAGGTTTGTCGGTCTTGTTTATTTGTTTAAGGAACTATCTCTTGGTTTAATTAATATTTTGGATTATTTTCTTGAATTCAAACTTACTAATTTCTGCTCTAAGTTTTATCATTTCCTTTCTTCCTGCTTTGAGCTCCTTTCATTAATCCTTTTCAAGTTTCGTAAACTGTTCGGTTAAATTATTTATATGGGTCTTTTCTTCCTTCCTGATAAATGCTTGCATATCTATAGCCTTTCCTCTTCACAGGGCTTTATCTGTATTCCCACAAGTACAAAGAGCTCATTGAAATGAATAGCTCACCAAGATGTGAAGGAACAACAACTATATTATCATTAAACTTATATGAAAGTTTCATGTATAAAAATCATCTTATGAAATTCATGGTCTAAAAATTAGTTTTTCAAGAAGCATTAAAAGGGCTTCTTTAAAAGACAAGTGCATAAACATGCTAAACTTCATCAAAATAATGGCAATAAATTCCTTTATCTGAATAGTTCAGACAAATATTCTTTCTTCTTGATAAATGCTTGCATATCTATACCCTTTCCTTTTCACAGGGCTTTATCTGTATTCCTACAAGTTTTTACAATTTATGTCCTTTCATTTGTTTTCATGAATCTTAATTTTCTCTTTGACCTAATGCTTCTTGATCTGATCTTGCTTTGGCACACTGATTATTCAGCAGTGAGATGTTTGACTTCCAGGTGTTATTTCTTCATTTGTTTGTGATTAACTTCAATTTTCAGTGCATCATGATCTGAAAATAGTTGATATGATTTCTATCCTCTTGACTTTATAGAATTATGTTTTATGACCCAGCTTGTGGTTTATTTTGGATAATGCCCAAGTGTATTACAGAAAAATGTGTGTTTGACTTTTAGTGCAAAGCCCTATATGTATTTGTTAAAGACTTCTCTTCTGTTTATTCCTTCAGAACCATTATTTCCTTACTAAGCTATATTTTCTAGACTTATTGATCTATCAAAAGGTAATAGAGAGCCAGAGTGATGGTGGAGTAGTAGGGCGTTTGCATTACATGCAGCTGATCCGGGATGGACTGTGGTTTGATCCCTAGCATACCATATGGTCCCCAAGCCAGGAGCGATTTCTGAGCTCATAGCCAGGAGTAACCCCTGAGCATCACCAGGAGTAGCCAAAAATAAAAGAGGGTGGATAATAGAGCAGTGCTGAAGTCTCCAACTATTATTGTGTTGCTATAATGTCTTCTTTCAAATATATGCACAGATGTTTTCATTATTTTCCTAGTCCCTCATTGGGTGCATATATTTAGGAGTGTGAGTTCTTTCTAATAGTTATTAAGGAATGAATTCCTGTAAACTAGCTGATTTCTGCTGTGTGTCAGAAGCACAGCAGACATCTTGGGCCTTTTCTGCATTCCTGCAGCCTGAGAATTTGATCTACTTCAACATTCTTTCCTGAGAGCTTGCCTTCTTCAGATATAAGTTGTCCTGCCCACAAATGGTGGAGCCAGAGGAGTGTGGCTGCTTCGCCTAGCAGCTGCATGCAATTTTAAGCTGATAAATACCACCATAACATGTAGAAAAATCCACAATGCAAGAGTGACAATGGGGGAACAACGCAGGCCAACATCAGTCAAAGAGAATGAAGATGGCAACTCTGATGATCCAATATCAGATATCAGTCTCTCAGACATGGATTTTAGAGAAGAAATATGGAGGATAATCATAGAACTCAAAGAAAGCATAGATCAAGTTGAACAGAACACTAATAATAATCAAGAGGATATGAAAATAGAAATCAGAAAACTCCAAACTAAAATGACAGGTCTGAAAAACTCAGTAGATGAATTGAAGACTTCAATGGAAAGCCTTTCCAACAGGGTATTAGCATCTGAGGATAGAATCAGTAATCTGAAGCTGAGATGTATAAACCTCCATACAGCAGAAGAGATTGGTAAAAAGCCTTAAAGCAAATGATCAGACAATGGAAAGATTACTCAAATAATGTGAACAGATGAAAATAGAAGTCTTTGATAAGATGAACAGAAACAACTTAAGAATCATAGGAGTCCCAGAGACCCAGGAAGAAAATCTCCAGGAAGAGTCAACAATCAAGGACATTGTTACAGAGAAAATACCAGAGCTAAAGACTACATGTGACCAAATTCTGCATGCCCAAAGACTGCCAGCTAAAAGAGACCCCAGGAAAAACACCCCAAGACACATCCTAGTCATGATGACTGATCCAACAGATAGGGATAGCATACTGAAAGCAGAAAGATCAAAGAAAAGGAAATTACATTTAAGGGAGCATGCTTAAGATTTACAGTAGACCTATCACAAGAAACACTCAAGGCCAGAAGGCAGTGGTGGGACACAGTGACAAAATTCAATGAAGTAAATGCTTCGCCTATAATATTACACCCAGCAAGACTCACTTTCAGGTTTGAAGAAAGTATACATAGCTCCACAGATAAACAGCAGCTCAGAAATTTTGCAGATTCAAAACCATTCATAAAAGAAAATTTGAAAGGTCTACTTTAAGACAATACAGAAAACAGACACACCAAACTTCTACACAAAGATGGCACTAAATCCTATGACAATTATCTCTCTCAATGTCAATGGACTAAATACACCAGTTAAGAGACACAGAGTGGCTAAATAGATAAAAAAAAAAATTAATCTAACCTTCTGCTACCTACAAGAAACACATCTCAATAGTCAGAACAAACATAGACTCAAAATCAAAGGCTGGAGGAAAATCATCCAAGCAAACAATACCCTTAAAAAAGCTGGAGTGTCTTGAATGATTCCTTGGTGCTGACTTCAGGCAACTTTCCTTCCTACCCCTGTCTATTCTGATGATGAGCTCATTTTTAGTCCTTTACTCCCTCACTCCCATGACCTATTACCTCACATTTAACATTTTTACCCACAGTTCTGGGCTACCCATGAATCCATTATTATCCTCACCCAAGTCAGCTGCCAACCAGCTACCAAAGTGAAAAATATAGACTCTTAGGCCGCAAAGAATCCAGTACTCTGTTCCTACTTATCTACTCTCAGCAGCCTCCTGTCCTCCACCTTCCTTCACTGTGTAACTGTGGTTGCTACCATACTAGGTTTCTGATTAGTTCCCACACAAAGGCATTTTCTAATATGGAAATGCTAAAAGACATTTGACTATTTTTAATGAAATAAAAGAGACATGCGTATATATAATTGTATTAGATGTATTCCCTCAACTGCTATAACTCTTATTGAATATTCCCTTATACAGTAACAATTGTGTCCACTGTTTTCTTGTATGTTTGTTTTTCTTTGTATTTAACACAAAGAAATCTGTTTAAAAAAGAATTATAGTAGAAGCGTCTTTTGCTTTAGAAATCATGTTAGAACCAAGTTAAGGGGATAGTTGGACTTGTTCCTTCAGCTCCCTAGAGGCACCGATAAGACATTGTGGCATTGTCCTTCTTTTTCATAGGTACATTAAAATGGGAAAATAATACATATGCAAACAAGTTATTATCTAAAAGAGATAGTAACACAAATGTTGAAATGCAGTTAGGCCTTATACCCTGAACACTGGCATAATGACTTGGCTCAGGCCTCCAAAGAATGAGCATTGCCCATACACCCCTGAACCATTGACCGTCTAAGGAACAACCACAATTGTCTACAACATCACCAGGAGGCAAACCTCTATCACGGCAGACTCTGCCGCTACCCTGGCATTGACTTTAAGGAATGTTCCCTTGACACCCAGATGACTCAGCGACAGCAGCAACTTGCTTGCAGGGCAGGATGCTCCACATCTGAGAATGAGGTGAAACTGGAGGATGCTCCACATCCTGACTTTGATGAAAGACAGAAACCAGAATCCTTCTGGCACAGAAAACAGAATCTTAAACTACAGAAACCAAACAACAACAACAACAACAACAACAACAGCTAATGTGCGAAAAAAAAATTTCACCACAGAAAATAACTAAGGGGTTGGACAACCTAGTATGTCTGGAGCCCAGAGTCGGTCTTATGCCAGAGAACTTCAGGGATAAGATTTCTTTGTATTTAGGACAAGGCTTTTTTCTATTTACAATTTTTTTGTTATCCCTTTCTTTCCTAAACTATACCTAAGCTGATTATTTATCTTAATTCAACCATTCCTTAAGAGCTCAGACTCATCCTATTAGGGTCAGACCTATAACAACAACTTAAGAATAGATCACTGTTTTATATGAAAATATTTCCATGATTATTCTTTTCCTATTGTCCCACCTTGATCTTCCAGGTGGGGGCGTTGTTGAGAGTGGAATAAATAGTTTGGGAGCGAGGTGTTCAGGGGCTTTTGCCAGAGTCTGATGGCTGGCTCTAGGTTTGTTTTGGAGCTTGCAGCAAGCTGACAAAGAACTCTCTTCGCCCAACCCTTAACCCTCTTGTCTGTGTGGATTATTTGCTGCAGATAAATATTACCAAAATCTCCCGGCAAGAGGGGACAAGAGGATGGGAATCAATTTCTCATTCTGGGAGCTCTTTGTGGATACTCAATCAACAAAGGAGTAAACAGAACCCAACAAATGGGGCAACAATCACTAATGTATGTCTTTAGGTGGGCATGAGTACATAGACAGAGGACTTCTCTTTGAGTGTCAAACCTAAATTATAAACAATCCATGCCTACAGTGTTAATAGTCCCTCCTATATATTATCCCTCCTCCCCCCTTTCAGAAATCCTACTATCCCTTACCACCAATCCCGACCTGATATCCCTCCTTATTTATCTCTCTCTACCCTCCGTTCTTAACTCACTAGGTATCGAGACCAACCTCCTCCCCAGTAAGCCATCACCCAGATCCCAAGCGAAAGGACACCCTCACAGACCAACATCTCGTCCTCCAGCAAGAAACTACAACCAATACTTCTGCTGACTCATGTTCTGTGGTCCTTCCTCTCAGCCTCCCAAATATGGACTGTTGCTTGATATCAGATTCAGCTCCAGAAGGACCCCCAGTGCAAAAACTCTACTTTCTGCTGCAAATCATTTCTCAAACTCAACAAGACTAGGGTGTGTGATGAAAATGTACCCTTGATTTCACCCCAACAAGAATATCTCAAAAGACAATGGGTGAAGCCTATATTTCCTTTATATGTTTAATACCTCTATAATACTACCGCTTAACCTGTTTATCCCCAAATGTAAGGTAGTCTCCTACATCACCTTTTTCCTTAATTACTTTTTAAATTCATTTTTATTTATTTCTTTTATTTTTATATGTGTATATATTTTTTCTTCTCTTCCATAATTTCACCTTTTTTGGTTCTGCTTGGTACAAAAACCTACAAGAAAAATCTTGCCTGGGATAAAAGATCAGATCAAAACCAGGGCATAGAGAAGATGGAGCCTGACACTCTCACCCCCCAAATGAACCAGCAATATAATATAGCACCATTTCTTTTTGCAAAGGCATACTAAAAATAAGGGGACATTTTATGTATAGAAACAAGCTCATCTACTAGTGATAAGAATTCATACATTTTACAATACAGGAGCACCTCCCCACTCTGAACATATGTCATGTGGACCCAACTAAGACTCCATGTGATTAGAGAGGGACTGTCCAATCCTCAACCCTAGATCTCAAATATAGAACCGCCACAGTTCTCCACAGCAGCTCCAGAAACCAAACTCCCCCTGGGACATCCTTAATACTGCTCTGACACCAACATGCGCCAGTTTTGATATGACATCCTGACAATGAGGAAATGGCAACAACTTTATCTAAGAGCAGGTTGTCTTAGCTCATCACATAATGATAAGATGAAATCAGAAGACACATCATCCTTTGATCTGTGCAAAAATCAAGATCGCTATCTATAGAAGACTGACTGTGACTATCATGACTGGGCAGAACTTATTCTGGGACCAATAAGAAAGAGCCTAGCCTAGACTTTGGCCTATGATCTATACAACAACCAAGATCTCTAATTCGAGAGGTCTGACTAACACGACTGAAACTGATCAGAACTTCTGAAAACATTATGAAAGACTCTACTGTAGGCTTTATCCTAGGATCGGTGCAAAAACCAAGACCACCAATTGCAGAAAACTGATTAAAACAACAGTGATGGAACAGAACTTCTAGAACCATAAAGAAAGACTCTATCCTAGACTTTGTCCTATGATCTGTGCAAATACCAAGATCTCTAGTTACAGAGGCCTGATTTTATCATCTACAACTAAGCAGAAAGTTTCCTGGCACCATAAAAAGACGTAGGGGAGTGAAAAGGAGCTTATGACAGTATGCTTCAGGGGTGGAGAAACCCTCTATCTCTTAGGCCAAGGGAATTCCCTTACTAATCTTCCCAATATTTACTGTGCCTATGCAAAAAAAAAAAAAAAAAAAAAGCAGTTATTTTTTTTCCTTTTGATTTCAGGATAGTGGTTATTGTTTGGTTATTGTCTTTATTGCTGTGGTGCTTTTTATTGTTGTTTTTATTTTGTTTTCTTGTTTGTCTGTTTTGTATGTATTGTTTTGTCTTTTTTTATGTTTTTCTTCCCTTCTCTTAAATTGATATTTTTTACCCTCTAGATCAGGGGTCCTCAAACTTTTTAAACAGGGGGCCAGTTCACTGTCCCTCAGACCATTGGAGGGTCTGACTATAGTAAAAGCAAAACTTATGAACGAATTCTTATGCACACTGCACCTATCTTATTTTGCAATGAAGAAACAAAACAGATACAAATACAATATGTGGCCAGCAGGCCATAGTTTGAGGACCACTGGATGGACTCCTCCTGTTTTTTTGTTTGTTTTTCGCTTTCTTTTTTGCTTTTGTTCTGCCTTATAAATTGGGGGGGGGGAGGCAATGAATGGTATGAAGACCAAACAGTCGTATAAACATTGAGTAGAAATAAAAATAAAAAGATCAGACTTAAACACTAAATTCAAAGCCAACAAACAACAGAATTGATACCCAATCTACAACAAGCTAGACACAGGGGGGACAACTTATACGAGTAGCCTGGGGGACAAAGGAGAGAAATATGGGATGCATGCTGGGAACAGGGGTGGAGGGAAGACAACACTGGTGGTGGGAATGCCCCTTATTCAATGTCACTATGTATCTAAAATATTACTGTGTAAGATTTGTAATTCACTTTGGTCACAATAAAATTATTTTTAAAAAACTCATTTTTCTTGCATCTAAGTGATTTTAAGGAAACTAACTCTAAAGCACACAATTGTGAAAAGGCCTGAATGAAGATCTAAAACATAGTGAGCAAAGAGTAAATACATCTGAGAATAAAATTGTGATTTGGGAGAGGAATATGCAGTTATGGGTCGAACTATGTTGCCACAAAACGTTTGGAGACTGGGTTATATAATAAAACAGAGAATCTTACAGCATTCCATGTCAGCTTTACTGCAATAACAAAGATGATAAAAATAGATGAACAAGTTTTAAAAATATTTTTAAGTAGAATGGTTTGCCTTGTTAATCAATTGTTTGCAAGATAGGTGAGGTTAAAAGATGATTCCTCTTGAATACTCATGTTAACATGAGAACAACTGAGAATACAACTATGGGAGAAGAACAAGATTGAGCAGGAAAACTAGAGTGTAATTCTGTACTATAAAATCAGACATGCCTTCATAATACCCACTTGGAAGATGCCAAATATGCTTTTGGAAATTTGAATCAGGAGCTCAAAGAAGTGTTACATATGGTAGATTTGGAGAATTATCTATTCATGCATGGTGATGAAACCAAGAAAATTGAGTGTTCACCTAGAGATGCGAAGTGAAATAAAGAAGAGGATCTGTGATTGAGCTTTGGGAAACTCCAACATTTGAAACGTGTATAAAAATAGAGAAGCATCTTATGAAGTTCAAAGGCATCATTAGAAATATAGGGTGCTCATGCATTGCGTAATTGAGGAGAAGTGAGTGTTTGCAGAAAGCAGAGGTGAACTGCTTTGAACTATACTCAGAAGAAGGATAATTTGTGGATATAGAACTATCATCATTTTTGATATCTTTCATCATTAAATCACAAGGGTAAATACACCCACATCTCCTGCTCCTAAAAGCAAACATGACTCCAGGCAGTCACTAGTCTATCAAGCCTAAAAGACATCATAGACTTGCTTCAACTTGTGCGCTTTCTTCCACCTAGGGTCTCTTTCTTCCTACCTTTCCACCAAGTGTATAGTCGCTTTTGAATTAATTGTGCTGAATTATAGTGCTGTTCCTATAAGTGTGCTTCCATTCTTCTAGTCTCAAAGAAACTATTATATTTATTATCTAGGGCAATGTATTATGGGGCTGCCATAACTGGATGACTTAAACAACAGAAATGTAAATCATCACTCTACATTTTAAAAAACTGAGATAAGCACCAGAGATATTACAGAATTAAATCATTTGTCTTGTATGTGACAGACCCAGGTTTAATCTGCTGCTCCATGTATGGTCTCTTAAACCTGAAAGGAAAGATTCCTAAACACAGAACTAGGAAAAAGTCTTGAGTATAGCTGGTGTGGCCCCAAAACTAAAAGAAGATATCTGAGATATTGGTAGAATTGCTTCATTCTGAGACCTCTTTTCTTGGTTATGTCTTCACATGATCTTCCTCTGTGTCCCTGTCTTTTATTCTGAATATATAAGTCATATTTATAAAGGCCCATCCTCATGATTGCATTTAAACTAAATCATCTCTTTGAAGACCTATGAAAACCAGTGGAGTTGACAGATGCTATGGCTAGGACTTCAAAATATGAATGCTGGAGAAACATAATTCTCTCCTCAGATTCTAGTTCACTTCTCTGTGTAGTCAACTCACAAATCTGTAAACAGTAACTCAGCTTCTAAACTTTCTTTTTTTATTTCCTTTTGCTCAAAATTTCTGCTTTCCTGTAGCCTTTGGCCTTTATTTTCTTCACTGCCAACCTATGTACTTGGGTTTAATGTTACCACACTGTTGGCTTCTGCACATACTAATGTATTAGTGGTACACAGGTCATTTACAGAATGAGCCAGAACCTTTTTCTGGAAGTCGAGAGGCATGACCTCTCTGAAAGCTACTCAGAGCCCTCTAACACAGGAATCTTCTAGAAATCTGTCTCTTCTAACAACTTTTTAGATTAGTGTATCGGTAATGTCAAGTAGTCAAAAAGAGTATCAGGTTTTTGGGGGGAGAATGTTTATTTAGCCCTAAAAATAAGGATTGAGTCATTAAAGAATTTGAAGGGATCCACTTCCTTGAGTCTGATCTTCAGGATAACCAATCTCCATCTCTTAAGTTACACCAAAATACCTGCACAAAACCACATCCCTTGAACTACACTTGAACTATTAGTTAACTCCTCTATTGAAATATTTTCAGTATCTTTTTCTTATTTCATCTAACCTTACCCCTCTTCACACCTTCTATAAGCCATACCACATACTTTTGATGCAATAAAACAAGCTCTCTATCTACGCAGCCCTTATTTTTGAGAAGTAATGCTGAAAAAACTGTTTTCCTTCTTTCTACGTGTCCTGTTGTTTTTAGTCAGAAAATCTCCTGAGCACAAATACTGCCCTTCCATGAAACCCTAATGTCCACCAGACTTCAGATTTTAGTTTATTCTTTATTAAATTTCCAGAACCCTGAATATTCAGTTGGCTTGGTCTGCAGCAGTTTGGTTTTCTTTTGTTTGTTTGTTTTTTGGTTTTTGGTTACACCTGGCAGCGCTCAGGGATTACTCCTGGCTCTATGCTCAGAAATCGCTCCTGACAGTCTCAGGGGACCATATGGAATGCCAGGATTTGAACCACCATCCTTCTGCATGCAAGGCAAATGCCCTACTTCCAAGCAGCATAATTTTTAATCTCCGTTTGTGTATAGTTTGAACTACATCGTAATGCCTCCTTCAACCTCAATACCTATCATAGATCTAAATCAAGCCTTTATTGTGCCTTTCACTATGATGATTTTAATAGGGATCAGAGTAAAAGTTTTACATATAGTGTGTTTGGCTTGCATGCAGCCAACCCAGGTTCGATCTCTAGCATCCTCCCTCATAGGGTTCCCCAAACCCCATAAGAGTGATTCCTAAATGTAGAGCCAGGAGTAACCCCTGAGCATTTCCAACTGTATCCCCAAAGCAAAACAAAACAAAAATTTTTATTATTATTTTATTTTTTAATACTATCTCTATTTAAGCACCATAATTACAAACATGATTTAGTTGAGTTTCAGTTATAAAAAGAACACCCCCTTTCATCAGTGCAACATTCCCACCACCAATGTTCCCCATCTCCCTCCTTCCCCACCCCTGCCTGTATTTGAGACAGGCATTCTACTTCTCACTCATTAACATTGTCATGATACAAAACAAAAATATTTTAATAGCACTTATTTTTTTATATAATCCCATGTTTTACTTAGAAATTCTTTGAAAGTTCTCCAGATTAAATTCATTTTTTTTTCAGTCTCTCATGATCTGCCCTTGTCAAGTTTCATCTTTTTACCTATCTTCTCTCTCATTAACACATCACACAGAACCTTATGCTTACCATGGTAATAACCATGGTTACTACCTGGAAAAGGCTTCTGTGCCTCCTTCACTTACCTAGTCACCTATCTAATAATTTTTTAGTTTTGATTTTTGACTGTGGATCCTGGAAGTAGTCAGGAAATACTCCTGGTTTTGTGCTTAAGAATCACTCTTGGCAGAGTTCAAAAACCATATTCAATACTACAGATAAAACCAGGGCTATCTGCATGTAAATCAAATATTTTAACCCCTATATTATCTTTCTAGTTTAAAAAAAGTTTATTTTTTTAAACTGTAGTGACATCTCTTCCACATCTTCCACAGGGAAATGCCCCAGGCTGTGCCTGCAAACCACATTGTTTGTGCACCCCTTGGCTGCACACTGCAAGGGCAAGGGCAATGAATTGTTTATTTTGGAATTCCTGGTGGTTGGCACTGCCATCAGACAAATAATAGGAAACTCCACATCTATTTGTTAAATAATTGAAGAAATTAATTGACCATTGGTTTCTGGACTCGTTTTTCTCCTAATTTATTCCATATATTTTGCAGTAGTAACCTTTCAACTATAATAGTTTTTCTCTATCTTCCGTACCCAAAGTTGCTTTTGGTTAATGCGGTTTACAATTTATTTAAAAATTATTTAAATTTCTTCAATTTATTTAAAATTCAAAAACTTATTTTTAAAATAATATATTTATTTAAACACCATGATTACAAACATATTTATAGTTGGGTTTCAGTTATAAAAAAGAGCATCCCCTTCACCAGTGCAACATTCCTACCACCAATGCCCCCCATCTCCCTCCTCCTCCACCCTCTGCCTGCCTTCGAGACAGGCATTATATTTCTCTCACTCACTACAAATATCATGATAGTTGTTAGTATAATTATTTTTCTAACTGCACTCACCACTCTTTGTGGTAAGCTACATATTGTGGGCAGGTCCTTCCAGCCCTCATCTCTATTGTCTCTGGGTATTATTACAATACTCTTTTACTTTTCTTAAATAACACAGGTGACTGAGACTATGCTGTGTCTATCTCTCCTTCTGACTTATTTCACTCAGCATAATAGTTTTCATGTCCATCCATGGAAAATTTTATGACTTCATTTTTCTGTTGGCTGCATAGTATTCCATTGTGTATAGGTACCACAGTTTTTTTAGCCACTAATCTGTTGTTGGGCATCTGGGTTGTTTCCAGATAGCTATTGTAAATAGTGCTGAAATGAATATAGGTGTGAAGAAGGCATTTTTGTATTGTGTTTTTGTGTTCCTAAGGCATATCCCTAAGAGTGCTATAGCTGGATCATATAGGAGCTCAATTTTAAGTTTTTTGAGGAATCTCATATTGTTTTTCATAAAGGCTGGACTACATTGATTTCCCACCACCAGTGAATGAGAGTTTCTTTCTCCCCACATCTCCTCCAGCACTGGTTGTGCTTATTCTTTGTGATGTGTGCCAGTCTCTGTGGTGTGACATGGTACCTCATAGTTATTTTGATTTGCATCTCCCTGGTGATTAGTGATGTGGAGCATTTTTTATGTGCCTTTTGGCCATTTGTATAAAAAGGCCACTGATTTCTGTGTGTTAATTTTGTAGCCTGCCACCTTGCTATATGAGTCTATTGTTTCTAGAAGATTTTTGGTAGAGTCTTTAGGGTTTTCTAAGTAGAGTATCATGTCATCTGCAAACAGTGAGACCTTGACTTCTTCCTTTCCTATCTGGATTTCCTTGATATCTTTTTCTTGCCTGATTGCTATAGCAAGCACTTCCAGTACTATGTTGAAGAGGAGTGATGAGGGTGGACAGCCTTGTCTTGTACCAGAATTTAGATAAGGATTTTAGTTTTTCTCCATTGAGGATATTTGCCATTGGCTTGTGGTAGATGGCTTTAACTAGATTGAGAAAGGTTCCTTCCATTCCCATCTTCCTGAGAGTTTTTAACAAGAATGGGTGTTGGACCTTATCAAATGCTTTCTCTGCATCTATTGATATGATCATGTGATTTTTATTTTTCTTGTTGTTGATGTTGTGTATGATGTTGATAGATTTATGAATGTTAAACCATCTTTGCATTCCTGGGATGATAGCTACTTGGTCATAGTGTATGATCTTCTTCTTCTTCTTCTTCTTCTTCTTCTTTTTTTTTTTTTGTTGTTGTTTTTTGTTTTTTCAGGCCACACCGTTTGATGCTCAGGGGTTGCTCCTGGCTAAGCGCTCAGAAATTGCCCCTGGCTTGGGGGACCAAAAGGGACCCTGGGAGATCGAACCACAGTCGCAATCTTTCCTTGGCTAGCGCTTGCAAGGCAGACACCTTAGCTCTAGCACCACCTCGCTTGCCCCATAATGTATGATATTCTTGATGATGCATTGGATCCTATTTGCCAGGATTTTGTTGAAGATCCTTGCATCTGCATTCATCAGGGATATTGGTCTGTAATTTTCTTTTTTGGCAGCATCTCTGTCTGGTTTTGGTATCAAGGTGATGTTGGCTTCATAAAAGCTGTTTGAGAGTGTTCCCGTTTTTTCAATGTCATGAAAGAGCCTGGCTAGGATTGGTAGTGGCTCCTCTTGAAAGGTTTGAAAGAACTCATTAGTAAATCCATCTGGGCCTGGGCTTTTATTTTTGGACAGATGTTTGATTACAGTTTCAATTTCCTCAATAGTGATGGGGGTGTTTAGATATGCTATATCCTCCTTATTTAACTTTGGAAGTTATAAGTGTCCAAGAATTTATCCACTTCTTCTAGGTTCTCATGTTTAGTAGTATAAAGTTTCTCAAAGTAGTCTCTAATTACCCTTTTGATCTCTGCAGTATCTGTCGTGATCCCCCCCTTTCTCATTTCTAATATGGGTTATCAGGGTTCTCTCTTTCTTTGTGAGTTTTGCCAATGGTCTACTAATCTTTTTATTTTTTCAAAGAAACAACTTCTGCTTTCGTTGATCTTTTGGATTGTTTTTTGGTTTTCCACTTCATTGATTTCTGCTTTCAGCTTTGCTATTTTCTTCTGTCTCCCTATTTTTGGTTCCTTCTGTTGGTCATTTTCTAATTTTATGAGCTGCGTCATTAAGTTATTCAGGTATGCCCCTTCTTCCTTCCTGATGTGTGCTTGTAAAGCTATCATTTTTCCTCTCAGGACCGCTTTTGCTATGTCCCATAGATTCTGGCAGTTTGTGTCTTCATTATTATTTGTTTCCAGGAAAGTTTTGATTTCCATTTTGATTTCATCTCAGAATCACTGGTTGTTCAGTAGCAGGCTGTTTAATTTCCAATTGTTAAAGTTTTTCTTCTGTGTGCCTTTGTAGTTCACATCTAATTTCAGAGCCTTGTGGTCAGCAAAGGTAGCTTGCAAGATTTTTATCCTCTTGATTTTATGAAGGTATGTTTTATGTGTCAGCATATAGTCTATCCTGGAGAATGACCCATGTACATTGGAGAAGAATGTGTATCCAGGCTTTTTGGGGTGGAGTGTCCTATATATATCTACATGTCCTCTTTCTTCCATTACTCTTTTCAGGGCTATTATGTTTTTGTTGGGTTTCAGTCTGGTTGACCTATCAAGTGTTGACAGGGCTGTGTTGAGGTCTCTCACAATTATTGTGTTATTATTGATGTCTTCTTTCAGATTTGTCAGTAATTGTATTAGATAATTTGCTGGTCTCTCATTGGGTGCATATATGTTTAATAGTCTGATTTCTTCCTGTTGCACATATCCCTTGATAAGTATATAGTGTCCATCTTTGTCCCTTACCACTTTTTTGAGTATAAAGTTGGTGTCATCAGATATTAATATGGCCACCCCAGCTTTTTTAAGGGTGTTGTTTGATTGGATGATTTTACTCCAGCCTTTGATTTTGAGTCTATGTTTGTTCTGACTATATAGGTGTGTTTCTTGTAGGCAGCAGAAGCTTGGATTCATCTTTTTAACCCATTTTGCCACTCTGTGTCTTTTAATTTTTAGTCCATTGACATTGAGGGAGATGATTGTCATAGGATTTAATGTCATCTTTGTAGATAAGTTTGCTATGTGTGTTGGTCTTTCTTGTCTTAAAGTAGATCTTTCAGTTTTTTCTTTAAGGCTGGTTTTTCATCTGTGAAGTTTCTGAGCTGTTGTTTATCCATAAAGCTATGTATCCTTCCTTCAAACTGAACGTGAGTCAGGCTGGGTGCAGTATTCTTGGTGAGGCATCCATTTCATTCAGTCTTGTCACAATATCCCACCACTGTCCTCTGGCCTTGAGAGTTTTTTGTGACATGTCTGCTGTAAATCTTAAGGATGCTCCTTTGAATGTAATTTTCCTTTTTGATCTTGCTGTTTTCAGTATTTTATCTCTATCTGTGGGATTTGTCATTGTAACAAGGATGTGTCTTGGGGTGTTTTTTTTTGTTTTTTTGTTTTGTTTTGTTTTGTTTTTTGAGTCTCTTTTATCTGGTACTCTTCGGGCATGCAGGATTTGATTGCATGTAGTCTTTAACTCTAGGAGTATCTCTTTGATAATGTCTTTGACAGTTGATTCTTCCTGGAGATCTCCTACCTGGGCCTCTGTGACTCCAATGATTCTTATGTTGTTTCTGTTGAGTTTATCAAAGACTTCTATTTTCATCTGTTCACATTCCTTGAGTACTTTTTCCATTGCCTGTTCATTTGTCTTAAGGTTCTTTTCAATTTCTTCTGCTGTTGTTGAGTTTTTCTGCATCTCATCTTCCAGCACACCGATTCTGTCCTCAGCTGCTCTTACCCTGCTGGCAAGGCCATCCACTGAGTTTTTCAGTTCAGCTACCATGTTTTTCAGATCTGTTAATTCAGTTTGGAGTTTTCTGATTTCTGTCTTTGTGTTCTGTCAGATCAATCTATGCTTCTTTGAGTTCTACAAACATCTTCCATATAGCTATTCTAAACTCCTTATCCGAGAGATTAATTAGATGGTTGGGATTTTTTTTAGGTCATTCGAGCTATTGTCTTCATTCTCTGTGCATGGTGCATGGTGTTTGCCTGAGAGGTTTCCCCCATTGTCATGCTTGTAGTGTGATTTTTTCTGCATGTTGTGGTGGGGTTCGCTTCCAGCCGCACTCTTCTGGAGCCTCTGGGAGAGCTATTTTTCTGGGCCCTTTTCAGGACAGTGGAAAAACACGCACAGGCAACACTCACAGTCGGGAATCACTGGGCAGGCGTAGATTTTCCTAGCCTGACTTCACAAACAGGGGACCTTCCTTTCTTCAGAATACTGCGGATAGCCAGTTTTCATGGTCAGACACAGTTCCTTGGCACTCCGGCCCTTGGATGAGCCTCTGGGAGAGTTATTTTTCTGGGCCCTTTTCGGCCCACTCCCAAGAGGTTTTGGAGACAGGACTGTGGGAAAAAAACCTTTTGGCCATTTGTAGTTCTTCTTTGAGGTAGTGTCTATTCATCTCTTCTTCCCATTTTTTGAGGTTAGCTATTTCTTTCTTGCTAAGTTCTGTACCTTGTATAACTTAGATATTAGCCCTTTATCCGATGGGTATTGTGTTATTAGTTTCTCCCATTATGTTGGGTGGCCTTTGTATCCTAGTCACTATTCCTTTGAGGTTCAGAAGTCTTCGTCTCCACTTAATAAAATTCAAAAACTTAAATAATCTTAGTTGGGAAGATAAAGTAAACTATAAACCTGTCAGGAGAGATACCACAATCATAAAGGTGGTTTTCTTAAGGAGAGGCTTATCCATTGCACTCCAGATGCACTGACCCCTAAAATTTTCCCAAATGAGGGCAATTCAATTGCATAATTTGTTTTAATGGGGGACTGAGTTAGCACTATCACATGAGGAAAAAAAGCTGACAAATATCAGTACTATTATATTAATTTAATTATGTAATAATTAATATTTAATTTAATAATTAATTTAAATAAATTTTAAAAGAACTTTGACCATCTTTGATGATTGACTCAGAATAAAATAGTCCATACAGCCTTCTGTTTTCCCTCCCATGTTGACATATCAGTGTCCAATCCATTCTTCAAGCCTCAACTTAAAACTCATGCTCTTATAAAAGTATTTCTATGTTTTTCTTCTTCTGCCCAAGTCATAATTAACTTTGCGCTGCCTTTTGTAAAGTTTGCTATTGTTACTTCTACAGCTGTTAGAAAAGAACATCTATATTTTTACTAATTATTTTAACTATATTTTATATATATGCATAGTGTTTTTGGTTTATGCAAGGACCATATGTTTGTATGCAAGCTAGATCATGTGTTCTCAGCTAGATTATAAGCTTCTGGATGTAAGTCTCTCACAGCCCAGGCTACAGTTCATACTACTGATAGAGAACTGTTAGAAGAGATCCAAAGTTTCAAATTGCCTTCTAGTTCAGTCTGAATAGCTCTGACCTTGGGTGGACTCCTAATTTCTGTCGGCCTCTTTGCCATGTCAAGGATACACAAAGAATTTTGTATATTTATAATTTTTAAGGAGCCTTGAGATCTTTAAAGATGATCATTTCTACTTCTGTGACCACTTTCTCGCTAGAACTTTCTTTTAAAAGAAACATAAAAAGGAAGGGCATGGAGTATTTAAAGGGCAGTTTTTTATAACTTAAAATAATTACATCCTGTATTTCATCCAACATCATTTTTTATTTTTAATTATGAGAACAATGATGCAAAGAGGACAAGGTAAAGTTACAGTGAAAGGACAATCACCCATAAACAGAGTTCTCAGAAGAAATCCCCTTGCTGATGCCTAAATATTGAACTTACAGTCAAAGAACATTAAGAAAAATAAGGCAGAACCCATGTACAATTACTTTGTCCACAAGTCCCCAGATTGTAGTATATTATAACATTTCTTAGCAGTACACAAAGCAACCTAAAGCCATGAGATTTATGTGACTCCTTAAACATTGAAGGCATAGTATTTTTTATATTTTCATGCACATATATTAGTTTAAGTTAACATCAAAAGTTTAAGAGGTTTTTTTTAAGGGTTAGTCAAAAGGGCACAGTAAAAACAGTGTTAGAGTGGCAAATATTGTTTGCATAGGCCCACCAATATATGGGGGACATGGAAAGGAAAAGCCTTGGTCTAAATACAAGGAGACCCCTACCCCTGAAGTTTCCTGGCATAAGACCAACTCTAGGCTCCAGGCAATCCAATCCAAGTCATTGTCTGCCAACATCATTTTTTACCCTTCACAAAAATGATGGAGTCTTGAAGAAACCTGCCTTCCATACCAATGACTTAAAAATGATTACAGTATTTATGTCAAATTATAAAAATATGAGTAAGGATTCTATCATGTAGAAAAGAGATTTGCCTGAGGGAAGAAAAATATAGAAACTGTTTAAAACATACCAAATACAAATGACCTTTATAGAAATCTCTTTGTCAAACCTATTCAAAAAAGTTATCTGAGTGATTTGTTCATTTGATGATATTCAAGACATGTCCATATACAAGGGCAAAGAGCAACATCATACATAGAATAATTCTGTTTTCACTTACCTGAATATATTCACTTTTATAATACTCTCACAAGATAGCAATAGCAACTCTTACAAAACTCATTTCATGGCTAAGGAAATGACTAGTCAGTTTAATTGTGTGGTTGAGCATAGCCACAACATTAACAGTGGTGTCAACATTGTCCTATCTCTTGACTCAGATCCAGGGCTCCTCCCACTCACCTCAAACAACACTTTGCCCTGTGCTTCAAGGCCCAGAACACAAGTCCTTTGTCCAGAACATAATCCTATGCCCAGAACACAAGACTGACTGATAAAGATAGAATGGGCAAAGAGTCGTTGGTCTATAGAGAACTTCCATTGCAGATTCATGAACCTCTTCCAACCCAAATCCTTTTGCCACTTTGCTAGGGACCCATCTTGTCTAGATGTGGTCTTTTTCCAAACTGCAAACTAGCTTTATTAACTTCCATTTCACATTAGTCAAGGCTCCTCTCCCTTTCAGGTTCCCAGCCATACAGAGCAAGGACAATGTGGCTTCAGAATCTAACTCAGCCATGACACAGGTGTCATCTGCAAATCTATATTTATAACCACAGAGCTTAGTCATGAAAAGACTTAGCAGCACTATTGATTATAGTCTCAGGGAGACCCTAAACATCTAGGGTACATACATGTGTTTTCTAAAAACATCCCTGCTTCTAATAGCTATCCTCAAGAAGAGAGAGACAGAGAGAAATAGATTTGGCCGTTGTCCATCTAGAACACAGGTTTTCCTCTTCCACCTGTGCTCTTGTAATTTCTCAGCTTGGGTTTGGGTTATAGTTCTCTACAGACATATCTCTTTTGTAAGGTGGATCATAAGTTTACTGAACACAGTGAAAATTTTTATGTCTATTAATTGTGGTGATAACAACAGAAAGTATATTTACTGAATACTTAATGATCAACAGGTATGGTGCTGAGCACTTCAGTTCTAAACTTTTCAGACAGCCTTAGAAGGCAGATGTCAGATTTTTATTTCGATTTAATAGCTGAGGAGACAGGGATGTGAATAAATTATTTTTCCCACATGTCACATCTAGTAATCATCAAAGCCAGGACTAAGCATGGGAGCTTTCATTATCTTCCTTTATTAGTCTAAGAATAATGAATGGCCTTGTAGGACAATCTTCCAGTCATTGAAATAGGATCTAGAAGCACATAGAAAATTGTAATTGGAAACAACTGAGCTAGTTCAGTGGGTAAGGCAATGTTGTGCATGAGGCCAGGCCAGCTTCAATCCCTGGAACCTAGTATGGTTCCACAAGCCATCCAGGAGAGATCCCTTAGTTGCAGAACCAGGAATTATCTTCACACACTGTCAGGTGTGGTCCCCCCAAAATTAATCATAAACTTAATTCATTAAGTGGCCAATTCAAAAATAAGTATATTAATTTGGTTTAAGAAAGTTGTTTAATTTGTTTAATGTGCTGTTTAATATGGAAAGCTAGAAGTAGCTGTTATTTTCAACCCTGGGATTTGTGCTAAACACAAATTATTCATTTAATATCTCTCTTTCTCATATTCATTTCTCCATTTCTTGCAACTCCACATTATATCTTTATTATCATTTTAATTAATTGTTGAAGTAATTGGCCCACTTATATTGTAGTCCCCTCCTCTATAAATTTTATACATTATATCATCCTTATACTAATCATATGATTATTCTTATGTGGATTATTCATTATTCATAGTTCCTCTTGATATTTTCCCTATATTTTAGGTGAGAAGGATAAAGGATGTAAATGGTAAAACGTTTTCTGAAAGTAACAAGGGAAGTGAGTCAGGATACAAGTGTAGGTGTTGCCAGCTCCTGATTCCAAATCCTAATCCTCACATCAGCCCGTACAGCTTCCCATATACCATCGTCCCATCAGTTTCCAACCACTAGATATCAATCTTTTTCTCCGATAACTTATTCTCCAACTTACACTGACATTCAAAAGAAAGTCAGGTAAAAAGCACTTAAACAGTTATAAAAGCTTTAGGAACATTATTACTGTTAAATATCTATTGGACAAACTTGGGAAATGGAGTATCACATTTTTTTCATAGGTAGTGAACTTATAAAGTAATTTATCAGTAAGGTGAGTGGACTGTGGAAGAATGGTGACGGTATCTTGACCCACTGGTGGAGGGATTGGTAAAGTAGCTCTACAACAATAAACAACTTCTGTATTAATGTAAAACTATGACACTACAATAAAATGAATATTCTAAAGTTTTTTTTTCAGATAATACTTTGAGTTCTTTTAAACTTTATTTATTTATTTATTTATTTATTTTTGTTTTGGGAGGAGCACACCCGGTGTAATCAGAGATTACTCCTGGCTAGGCACTCAGAAATCGCTCCTTAGGGGACCATATTGGGCACCAGGGGATCTCACCATGGTCCGTCCTAGGCTAGCACGCACAAGGGAGATGCCTTATGGCTTGCACCACTGCTCCGGCCCCTATTTATTTATTTATTGGCTTTGAGACCACATCTGGAGGTGCTCAAGGGTCACTCTTGGCTCTGCTCTCAGAAAGCACCTCTACCAGACTGAGGAAACATATGAGATGCCTGGAATCAAACCGGGTCTCTCCCGGGTCAACTGCATGCAAGGCAAATGCCCTACTGCTGTGCTATCTCTCCAGCCCTATAATTTAATTTTTTTAACTCTAAAGTTAAAGAATAAAATATATAAATATTTCAAAAGAGATCAAATGTGGACACATGGTAGTTTATTAAAAATAGCTATTTGTGATAAATATCCTGTCTTTAAAATTAGAAATAAAATTAATAGATATTTTTATTATATATTTGAGAAAATTTAAAGTGCAAAGCAAGTAAGTCACCTAGATGGTTTAACTTGGTCTTGTACTTTTTGAGGTTATAAAAGTGACAATCTGTGACTGCAGAGATGTAGGGGCCACCATTAATAGCTCTAGTTCCTAGTGGATTTACTAGAGAACGTTTAAGATTAGGGCATATGGGGCCGGTGAGGTGGCACTAGAGGTAAGTGCCTTGCAAGCACTAGCCAAGGAAGGACTTTGGTTCAATCCCCCAGCATTCCATATGGTCCCCCTAAGCCAGGGGCAATTTCTGAGTGCTTAGCTAGGAGTAACCCCTGAGCATCAAACGGGTGTAGCTCAAAAAACCAATAAATAAATAAATAAATAAGTAAATAAATAAATAAATGAATAAATAATAAATTAGGGTGTATGTTCAAAGACACTGGAGTGGAGAATACTTGAAATAAGAAATTAAGTATCTACTGATAGTAAAGTAAGGGTCAGAAAACCAGAAATTAAAATCTGAGAAAGATGTGAATAAAAAATATGAGTATTGAAGAAAAACTAAAGAATAAAAGATTAAAAGGGACATGGTCTTATGTTTGGGGACTAAAAAAATCTTTCTTTTTTGAGAACATATTTTGTCCCCTGCAGATAATAGAGATTAACTGGAATGTCAGAAACAAAGCCTCTGACTTTTTTAAAATAAAAGATTTGGACCAAGGAAATAGCTCAAAAGGAGTATATGCTATGTAGTGATGCAGGTTTGACCCCAGCACAATATGATCCCCTGAGTACTCCAGAAAGCAAACCCTAAGCACAGAGTCAAGAGCAGCCTCTGAGAACCCTGGGTTTGACACACAAAAAAAAACCAAAATAATAAATATAAAAGACTGCCTTTCCCAAAGATGCTAAGCCACAGGGGATAGTCCAGAGGCATCTGTGAAACAATCATTCTTGAAGGACCATTGCACACTCATCCTGGCATTGCCCTGCCCAGGCTTCTCTCATTCCTGCTCATTTCAGTGTATTCATTCTCTTCTCAGAAGACTTCCACAGTTGGCAAGAGAAGATTTTAAGCTACAACCTTGATGCTCAAAATGTGGTCTTTAAGCCATCAGCATTCAATCCCCACCCTAGATTTTCTAAAAAAAATAGCACACACCTTAACTAGACCTTCAGCTATGAGACTGGCCTCTCTCTATGGTGAAGAGAAGAATCCTGATTCAGTTCTGGAAATCCAAGGAAAATATCACTCAAATCTTTTTATCCAAATAGTGGTCCCTTTTTTGTAATGTCTTCTCAACCCAGCCTAGATACCTTGACCAACCCATTTTCTAGGATGTACATGCAGGGTAAAAAGCAATGGGCAAAGCAGTTATATGTGAGACTCATTCAGCTTACAATCTGGAGGAGGAAGATAGACAAATTTTTGTTTAAGTAATAAAATGATGCTTAATATATATATACACAGAAAAAAATCAGTTCTTGAACCACCATCTTTCCTGTTTTAAAAAAAAAAGCCTGGTTTCTCCACCCAGCTCCAAAAGAAAATAGTGGCCGCCAATACTTCCCAGGAAATCTGTTCCAGGCTGATACTTCTGTGGAATTCTCAGAAAGTATATGTATATTTGAAGGCCGGAAACAAATCCCCTTTCTGCATGAACTACAGCAGCCTAATCACACCCTTCACCCTCCAACAGAAATGGTCCAGCCCCATGACTGAAGTCAAATAATATGAGCAGTTAAATCCTCTCAGGTGAGGTCAGGCTACAGGGCTGAAAAATCCAGGACATTCCTTGTGAAATAGGATTGGAACAGGCCCTCCTGTACCCATTCTACCACAAGAAAACATAGCAATCTCCATCCACAACTACCATCTTTCTGGCAGAAAAATGGCCGGGCTCCTTGATCTCCAAATCACCGTAATAGAGACCAATATTTCCCGAGTAGACTGATGCCCCTGTGGCATTCTCAGAAACAGGAATTGAGCAGATTCCCCTTTCTTCATGAACTTCAGCAGTCCAATATCATCTCCAACACCTACTCTGCATGGCCCACTCTGTGCTTAACCTTATTCAAATTCCTCATCACGAAATTGGTTTAGAACTATAAATCCTGGACTGCACAGCTGCATTAGATCATGAAATATATTCTAGTATTGTCATTCCAATATTATCACAGGAAATATGATGGGAATGTTACATAAAAATCTACTTACCTCTGTAATCCTAAACAGTAACACAGAAGAATCAACCAGCACCAACCAGAGCCCATTAAACCCTTAGACACTGACTTTAGTAACACCATAGAGAGATAATAATCATTGCAAATTGACCTGTGTTGTCTTTGTGTTGTAAAAACACAAAGTTGTGAAGTAACTTGGTACCTGTATGAAGGAAGGCTGTGGAGGTGAGTAGAAAATTGGGGACACTGGTGAAGGGAAGGTCACACTGGCGGGCTTGGTGCTTGAACACTTCATGCCTGAAATTACTATATTATTATGAACAACTTAGTGAATCATAGTGTTATAATAAGCACCAATAAAAACCACTCTGATTTTCCACAAGTTCATCCTAACTAGGCATCAAAGTTAGGGCAAGGTGAAGAGCTTTTTTCACTGACCTGATATATTCCTTACCCATTCTCTAAGCTTGCCAAGAGAAGAAAAAGATTGTGCTAAATCCAGTGTGAAGACCCAGAAAGTGAGCAGTGCTGAGGTTCTAGGGTAGATGGAAGTGGTTTGACATTGCCCTGAGAATTGGATCTTTTGTAGATAGTCATATCATTAAAGTTAACAAGCACACACTAAATACTACCTCTGGTACTTGTGATGGTATGTAATGAGTGAGCTGTAACAGGTCAGAGCTTCAGCCAGTCTAATATATTTTCCAGTTGCTGACAGTTTCACAGTCCACTTGGCTGCCCTGCCTGAGGTCATTTCCACTTTCAGAACCAAAGGCACAGGAGGAGGAATTAGCTTTGTTTTTTAGGAACAAACGAAGATAACAACAGCTTCAACTACCAAGATTCCACTTAGTGGGTCTGATTTTAAATTGTAATTTTAAATTGTCACTTACAGAAGTCTCTTATAATCATTATTATTGCTTAGGCAAATAATCCCCCATTAAATAACTAACTTGGAGATTTTTTATTGAGGCAGAGAGGAATGAACTACACAGAAACTTGAATGCACTGTAGGAATATCCTCACCCCTACAAGCAAAGACAACTCAAATCCCTTGCTTCAGCAGCTTTATCCTTCCTTGCTCCAACACAATTGACTTTTTATTTTTAGTTTCTGGATTACACATAGTCATGCACAGGGATTACTAATGGCTCTGGTTATGGTAATGGTTAATAATTACTCCTGCATATGGGATGCCAAGGATCAGTCCAGGTCAGGCATGTACAAGGCAAAAACCATACTCATTATGTTATATCTTCAGCCCCTCACCCAATTTACTTTTCAGATTCTAAAGCTTGAAATGTTTTCAGAAATTCACCCAGATATAGTACTATGGCAAGATATACTACTTTTCACCAAAAAGATTTTGATTTGATTGCTTGAAAAAGTACACTTAATATATCTTTCAGCATAATGTAGTGACTGTTTAGATTTCTTTAGTTCTCCTAATTGTATTCATATACATGTATTTTTACAATTTTTTTGTTTTGTTTTTTTGTTTGTTTGTTTGTTTGTTTTTGGGTCACACCGGTAGTGCTCAGGGGTTACTCTTGGCTCTACACTCAGAAGTTACACCTGGCAGACTCGGGAACCATATGGGATGCTGGAATTCGAACCATTCTTCTGCATGCAAGGCAAATGCCCTACCTCCATGGTATCTCTCCAGCCTCGTATTTTTACAATTCTTAACATAAAATACATACAGTTTTGTGCACTACATTTTAACTGAATTTTTCTACTGGATTTCCATTATAAATGTGGCTTATATTTTAAAATGAAAGATTGTTTTGGGTTTGTGTTTTTTATTTCTTTGTTTTGTACCCATGATCTGTACCCAGGGATCATTCCTGGTTGTGTTCAAGGAACCATATGTGGTTCTAGGAATCAACCCTGGGTTAGCTGCATAAAAGGCAGGTGCCATACCTGATGTACAATTGCTCAGCTAAAAAAGAGTAATTTTTTCATAATTTCTTTATATAAATAGTGTAGTTACATAAATGTTCATAATTGGACTTCTATGTGTCTCTGAAGTGCAGCAGACATCTTTGGACATTTCGCTGCTTGCTTCTGCTAAGATTCGATCTTGTGTGGAATTCTTCCCTGAGGGTTTCTCTTCTTTGGAGGGGGTTATCCTGCTCAGAAAGGGTTGAGCCAGCTGACTTCTGCTGGGTCTCTGAAGCACAGCAGTCATCTTTAGACTTCTCTGCTTGCTTCAGATTAAGACTTGATCTTGTGTGGCATTCTTCCCTGAGGGCTCCTCTTCTTTGGAGGTGAGTTATCCAACCCACAAAGGATGGGAACAGAGGAGTGCTTTGCTTCATGGCTGGGCACATCATCTAGCAAAAAATACTACCACAACACATACAAAAAACCCACAATACAAGAATGAAAATGGGAAAACAATGCAGGCCAATACCATGCATACAGAATGAAGATGGCAACTCTGATGACCCGAAAACAGCCAACCACATAGTTAGTCTCTCAGATTTGTAGTTTAGAGAAGAAATATGGAGAATATTCACAGAACTCAAAGAAAGCATAGATTGAGTTACACAGAACACTACTAAGAATCAAGAGGTTATAAAGATAGAAATCAGAAAACTCCAAACTGAAATAACAGGTCTGAAAAACTCAATAGACTAATTGAAGATCTCAATGGAAAGCCTCTCCAACAGGGTAACAGCAGCTGAGAATAGAATCAATGAGCTGGAAGATGATGCAGAACAATTCCATACAGCAGAAGAGATTGGAAAGAATCCTTAAAACAAATGATTAGACAATGGAAAAAATTACACAAAGAATGTAATCAGATGTAAACAGATGTAATCAATATGTAAATCTTTGATAAGCTCGACAGAAACCACTTAAGAATCATTGAAGTCCCAGATACCCAGGAAGAAAATTTCTAGGAAGAATCAACATTCAAGAACATCATTACAGAGAAACTACTAGAGCTAAAGACTACATATAACCAAATTCTGCACATGCGAAGAGTACCAGCTAAAAAATACCCAAGGAAAAACACCCCAAGACACATCATAGTCACAATGACAAATCCCAAAGATAGAGACAGAATACTGAAAGCAGCAAGATCAAAAAGGAAAATTACATTCAAAGGAGCATCCTTGAGATTTACAGCAGACCTGTCACAAGAAACCCACAAGGCCAGAAGGCAGTGATGGGACATAGTGACAAACCTCAATGAAACAAATGCTTCACCTAGAATACTGCACCCACAAAACTCACGTTCTGGTTTGAAGGAAGTATACATAGCTTCACAGATAAACAACAGCTGAGAAACTTTACAGACTCAAAACCACCCATCAAAGAAAAACTGAAAGGTCTACTTTAAGACAAGACTGACCAACAGACACACCAAACTTCTACACAAAGATGGCACTAAATCCCATGACAATTATCTCTCTCAATGTCAATGGACTAAATGCACCAGTTAAGAGACACAGAGTGGCTAAATGGATCAAAAAACTGAATCCAACCTTCTGCTGCCTATAAGAAATACATCTGAATAGTCAGAACAAACAGATTCAAAATCAAAGGCTGAAGGAAAATCATCCAAACAAACAACACTCTTAAAAAAGCTGGAGTCAGGACTGGTGAGGTGGCGCTAGAGGTAAGGTGTCTGCCTTGCAAGCGCTAGCCAAGGAAGGACCACGGTTTGATTCCCCCGGCGTCCCACGTGGTACTCCAAAGCCAGGGGTAATTTCTGAGCTCTTATCCAGGAGTAACTTCTGAGCATCAATGGGTGTGGCCCCCCCAAAAAAACCAAACAAATAAACAAAAAAAAAAGCTGGAGTGGCCAAACTAACTTTAGACTCAGAAAAGTTGTAAGGGACAAAGATGGACATTTTGTAATAATCAAGGGGTATGTACAGCAGGAAGAAATCACACACCTAAACATATACGCACCCAATGGGGGACCAGCAAAGTATTTAATATAGTTGTTGAAAAATCTGAAAATAGACATCAATAACAACACAATAGTTGTGGGAGACTTCAACAATACCCTGTCACCCTTGAAAGGTCAACCAGACTGAAACCCAACAAAAATATACTAGCTCTGAAAAGAGAAATGGAAGAGAGTGGACTAGTAGATATATATATATAGGGCACTCCATCCCCAGAAACCTGTATATGCATTCTCCAATGCACAGAGGTCATTCTCCAAAATAGACCACATGCTGGCCCATAAAACATATCTTCGTAAATTTAAGAAGATAGAAATGGTCCAGACTGACTACCTTCACTGATAACAAGGCACTGAAATTAGGGACACAGAAGAAAAACTTTAACACCTAGAAATTAAACAGCTGAATTTTACTGAACAACTTATGATGAAGAGATAAAATCTAAGAGGAAATCAAAACAGTCTTGGAAACAAATGACAATAAAGACACAAATTATCATAATTTATGGGATACAGCCAAAGAGGTACAGAGAAGAAAATTTATGGCCTTGCAAGCTCATATCAGAAAGGAATAAGGGCCTACATGAATAGCTTAATGACAGCTTACAAAACTAGAAAATGATCAACAAATGGAACCAAAAATAGGTAGGCAGAAATATCAAAGCTTAGAGCAGAAATCAATAAAGTGGAAATCCAGAAAACAATTTGAAAGATCAACGAAAGCAGAAGTTTGTTCTTTGAAAAAATAAAGAAGATTGATAAACCACTAGTAAAGCTCACAAAGAAATTGAGAGAGAAACTTGATAACCTGTATTAGTAATGAAAATGGGGAGATCACTACAGATATTGCAGAAATTCAAAGAGTAATCAGATACTGCTTTGAGAAACTCTATGTCACAAAACATGAAAAATTTGCAGAAATGGACAAATTCTAGGACTCATAACCTTCCATAGCTAAATAAGGATGAGGTAGTATATCTAAATAGCCCCATCACTATTGAGGAAATTAAAATGGTGATCAAAAGTCTTCTCAAAAACAAAAGCCCGGGCCCAGATGGGTTCTCTAATAAATTCTTTCAACCCTTTCAAGAGGAACTTCTACAAATCGTTTTAAGGCTCTTTCATAAAATTGAAGAAATAGGAGCAATTCCAAATAGTTTCTATGAAGCTAACATCACCTTCATACCAAAACCAGACAGAGATGCTGCCAAAAAAGAAAATTGCAGACGAATATTCCTGCTGAACACAGATGCAAAGATCCTCAACAAAATTATGGCAAATAGAATTCAATATATCATCAAGAAAGTCACCCACCACGACCAAGTAAGTTTTATCCCAGGATGCAAGGATTGTTTAACATCCATAAATCAATCAACATAATATACCATATCAACAAAAAGAAAAACAGAAATCATATGATCATATCAATAGATGCAGAGAAAGCATTTGATAAGGTCCAACACCCATTCTTGATATAAAAAAAAATCTCAGCAAGATGGGAATGAAAGGAACTTTTCTCAATATAGTCAAGGCCATTTACCACAAGCCAATGGCAAATATTATTATCAATGGAGGTAAACTAAAAGCCTTTCCCCTAAAATCTGGTAAAAGACAAGGCTTCCTGCTCTCACCACTACTATTCAACATGTGCTGGAATAACTTGCCATAGCAATTAGGCAAGAAAAAGACATCAAAGGAATCCAGATAGGTAAGGAAAATGTCAAGTTCTCACTGTTTGCAGGTGACATGATAGTATATTTGGAAAATCCTAAAGACTCCACCCAAAAGCTTCTAGAAACAATAGATTCATATGGCAAAGTGGCAGGCTACAAAATTAACATGCAAAAGTCAATGGCCTTCTATACACTGATAATGCTAGAGAAGAAATAGACATTAAAAGAACAATCCCATTCACATTGGTGCCCCAAAAACTCAATTATCTTGGATTCAACTTAACTAAAGAGGCGAAGGACCTATACAAAAACAAAAAAAAACTACAAAAGTCTGCTTCAAGAAATAAGAGAGGACACAAGGAAATGGAGACACATACACTTTTCATGGATTGGCAGGATTATATTAGTAAAATGGAAATACTCCCAAAGCATTGTACAGATTTAATGTGATCCCTCTAAAGATCTTCTTCATGACCTTCTTCAATGAAGTGTATCAAACACTTCTGAAATTCATTTGGAACAATAAACACCCACAAATAACTAAAGCAATACTTGGGAAAAAGAATATGGGAGGCATTGCTTTCCCCAATTTTAAACTGTACTACAAAGCAATAGTTATCAAAAAAGCATGGTATTGGAATAAAGACAGATCTTCAAATCAGTGGAATAGACTTGAATATTCAGAGAATGTTCCCCAGACATACAATCGACTGGAGCAAGGAAAGCCTCTTCAAGTGGTGTTGGCACAACTGGTAGCCACTTGCAAAAAAGCAAACTCAGAACCCTATCTAATACCATGCACAAAGATCAAATTCAAATGGATTAAAGACCTTTATATCAGGCCTGAAACCATAAGGTATATAGAACAAATGTAGGTAAAACACTATATGACATTGAGACTAAAAGAATCTTCAAAGAAAAAACAGCACTTTCCAAACAAGTAGAAGCAGATATTAACAGATGGGACTATATTGAGCTGAGAAGCTTCTGCACCTCAAAGGAAATAGTACCAAAGTCACAAAAGCCACCAACAAAATGGAAAAACTATATATACATATGTAAGGATATATAGGGAAAAACTATATACACATATATATGTAGAGAGAGGGAAAAACCCAATACCCATCAGACAAAGGGACTAATATCAAAAATATACAAGGTGCAGGCCCGGAGAGATAGCACAATGGCGTTTGCCTTGCAAGCAGTCAATCCAGGACCTAAGGTGGTTGGTTCAAATCCTGGTGTCCAATATGGTCTCCCGTGCGTGCCAGGAGCTATTTCTGATCAGACAGCCAAGAGTAACCCCTGAGCGCAGCTGGGTGTGGCCCACAAACCAAAATAAATAAATAAATAAATAAATAAATAAATATATATATATACAAGGTGCTGACAGAACTTAATAAGAAAAATGATCACATTTAAACAAATAAATTATTTTATATCAATTCTTAAAAAAATATACATAATTGGATTTAGGTCACTGAACATATACCACGCTTCACCAGAGCGATTTTCCCACCACCAGTGTCCCCATTTCCTTCCCCCACCACAACCACCTTGCTGTCTCTTATTTTTTCCATGATGAAATGCCTGTTCATTTCTTCTCCCCATTTTTTGATGGGATTAGACTTTTTTTCTTGTTAAGTCTGTCAGTATCTTGTATCTTAGATAGGAGGCCCTATTTAGATGGATTTTAGGTGACTACTTTCTCCCATTCCATAGGTGGCCTTTGTATTTTAGTTACTATTTCCTTTGAAGTACAGAAGTTTCTCAGTTTAATGTAGTCTCATTTGCTTATCTCTGCTGCTACTTGCTTGGATAGTGGTGTTTCTTCCTTGAAGATGCCTTTAGTCTCAATGTCTTGGAGTGTTATGCCTATGTTTTCTTCATGTACCCTATAGTTTCAAGTCTGATATCAAGGTCTTTAATCCATTTGGATTTGATCTTTGTGTATGAGGTCTAGAGGTCTGAGTCTGCTTTCTTGCATGACTGACCAGTTGTCTCAACACCACTTGTTGAAGAGGCTTTTCTTGCTACATTTTGCATTTCTTGCCCTTTATCAAGGATTATTTTATTGCATGTCTGGGAGTCATTCTTTAAGTACTCAAGTCTATTTCGTGGATCTGAGGGTCTGTCTTTATACCGTGCTGTTTTAACGACTATTGCTTTGTAATACAATATATAGTTGGGGGAAGTGATGCCTCCCATATTCTTCTTCTTAAGGGTTGCTCTAGCTATTCATGGGTTTTTATTGTCCAAATAAATGTCAGGAGTTTTTGATCCACTTCTATGAAGAATGTCATGAGTATCCTTAAAGGAATTGCATTAAATCTGTACAATGCTTTGGTTGAGAAATATTGCCATTTTAATTATATTGATCCTCTCAATTCATTAACAGTGTATATGTATCCATTTCCTTGTGTCCTCTTTTATTTCTTGAAGCAGTATTTAGTTTTCTTTGTGTAGGTCCTTCACCTCTTTAGTTAAGTTGACTCAAAGGTATTTGAGTTTTTGTTGCACTATCGTGAATGGGATTTTTATGTCTATTTCTTCCCTATCATTATTTGTATATAAGAAGACTATTGAGTTTTGGGTGTTAATTTTAATTTGGGTTTTAATCCTGCCACTATGCTATATGAATCTATTGTTTCTAGAAGCTTTTTGGTAGAGTTTTAGAATTTTCTAAATTTAATATCAAGTCATCTGCAAACAGTAAGAGCTTGACTTCTTCCTTTTCTATCTAGATGCCCCTGATAACTTTTTCTTGCCTAAATGCTATCACAAATACTCCCAGTAGTATGTTGAATAGGAGTGGAGAGAGGAGACAGCCTTCTCTTGTGCCAGATTATAGAGGAATGGCTTTCAGTTTTTTCCCCCATTGAGTATAATATTTGCCATAAGCTTGTGGTAAATGACCTTAACTATATTGAGAAAATTTCCTTCAATACACATTTTGTTGAGAGTTTTTATCATGAATGGGTGTTGGACCTTATCAAATGCTTTCTCTAAATCTATTAATATGATCATTTAGTTTTTATTTTTCCTTTTGTTAATATGCTTTATTATGTTGATTGACTTGTGTATGTTAAACCACCCTTGCATCTCTGGATTGAATCCTACTTGGTCATGGTGTATGACCTTCTTGATAAGCCGTTGGATCCTATTTCCTAGGATTTTGTTGAGGATCTTTGCATCTGTGTTCATTAAGGATATTGGTCTGTATTTCTCTTTTTTGTAGCATCTCTCTTCTTTTGCTATCAGAGTAATGTTAGCCTCATAGGAACTATTTGGGAATGCTTCTGTTTCTTCAGTTTCCTGAAAGAGCCTGAAAAGGATTGGACCCCCTAAATGGACCCCCTGAAAGCTTTTAAAAAATCACTAGTGAATCTATCTGGGCCTGGGATTCTGTTTTTGGAAAAACTTTTCATTTTCATTTTGACTTCTTCAATAGTGATAGATCTGTTCACATCTGCCAGATCATATTGGTTTAACTTTGGGAGGTTATAGGAGTCCAAAAATGTATTTATCTATTCCAGGTTTTTGTGTTTTGTGGCAGAGAGTTTCTCAAAGTAATTTCAGATTACCCTTTGAATTTCTTTAGTATCTTTAATAATCTCCCCCTATTCACTTCTAATTTAGTTTATTAAGTTTTTCTCTTTACCGTTCTTTGCAAGTTTGGCTAATGGTTTATAGATCTTGTTTATTTTTTCAAAGAACCAACTCTTGATTTAATTGATTTTTCAGATTGCATTTATATTTTCAGTTCATTAATTTCTGCTCTAAGCTTTATTATTCCCTTAGATCTGCCTATTTTGGTTCATTTTGTTGATCTTTTTCCAATTTTTAAGCTCCGCCATTAAATTTTTATGTAGGCCCCTTCATCCTTCCTGATGAGTACTTGTAAAGCTATAAATTTTCTCTTAGTACTGATAATTTGTGTCTTCATTCTCATTTGTTTACAGAAATCTTTTTACTTCTTCTTTGATTTTAGTCTCTGAACTACTGGTATTCAGTATTGTCCTGTTTAATTTCCATGTGTTAAAGTTTTTTTCTGTGTCTGTGATTCACTTCTAATATTAGTGAGAAGATAGTTCTTACAATTTCAAGCCTCTTGATTTTATGGAGGTATGTTTTATGGCCCAGCTCATGGTCTATCTTGGAGAATAATCCATATTTATCGGAGAAGAATATATATCCAATTTTCCTGGGATGGAGAGCCCTATATAGCTACTAAGCCACTCTTTTCCATTTCTTTCTTCAAAGCTAATTACATTCTTTTTGGGTTTTAGCCTAGTTGGCCTTAAAGGGAGAGAGGGCAGTGTTGAAGTTTCCTACTGTTATTGTGTTGCTATTGATGTCTTTCTTCAAATCTGCTAGTAATTGTTTAAGATATTTTGCTGCCCCCCTTGGGTGTATATGTTTATAAGTTCTTCACATATTTTTATTGAGATACTGTAATTATAATACTGTTAATGATAGTTTTATACATGCATAATTCCAACACCACACCCATCACCAGAGTACCCATTTATCTCCTCTAAAATCCAAAAAAAACAAAAACAAAAACAAAAAAAAAAACATTCCCTTTTAGCTTCCCTACCACAGTTCTGTAGATTACTTCTCTAGTTCTGTTGTTTTGGTCCTTTCTTGCTACCATACTGTGTATCTTTAAATTCCATGTATTAAAGAATTCATTCCATTTCTTTCTTTCCTTCCTACTGAATTAATTTTCAGCATACCAGGATGTCTAGAAGTAAAGCAGTTCTGAGATATTCAATTAAAAGTGAATTAAAGGGGCCAGAGCGATAGCACAGCAGTAAGGCATTTTGGCCTTGCATGCAGCCAACACAGGATGAACCCTGGTTCAAATCCCGGCATCCCAAATGGTTCCCTGAGCCTGCCAGGAGCGACTTCTGAGCTCAGAGCCAGGAGTAACACTTGAGTGTGATCCCCACCCCCCAAAAAACAAAAAAGTAAATTAAAAAAAGAAAAATGTAGCATAAAAATTTTTTCACCTCAAAACTTCAAACTAAGAAACAGAAACATCAAAATGTAATGTCTTACTTTGCCCATTATTGTTGCTAAGCAAATTATGCCCAAATGTAAAGAATTTAAACAACTAACATATATTTTCACAGTTTCTGAATCAAGAATCTGAGAGGCACTTGATTGTGTACTGCTGGATCAGGTTCACTGTCTAAATGAAACTTCACTTAGTTGAATAGGACTATTCAATGAATGAGAAAATAATCAATAACCCAAAGGCATCTACTAACACTATTGGATCTCCACCTTCATTCTCTGAGCATTCACAGTCACCATGTTAGCTTTTTTAGACAAGCTTCTTGAATTAGGGGTTTTGGATTAGATTGTGTTGTGTTGCATTGAGTTGAGTTAGGTTGTATTTTGGAACAGCAGAGCCCACCCAGTCACTTGTGGGAAGACAGAAAGTTCTCAAAAGTTAGTGCCCAATCAATCCCAGCAAAGTTCAATGACTATAATATGTGAGAAAATTCCTCACTCTCAAAGAAGCTAAATACAATTTTTGTTTTATACAATTTGCATCCTCTCCCAGACTTCCTTGTTGAGATGAACTTTCTGTTGCCCACACAAACAACCTATTTCCCAGCATTTCTTACTTGCCTTTCTTCCATGTCCACATTCATTTCCCCCATTCCCTATCTCCAATAAGGCCTGTGGTTGAATTGAGGTCCTGAGGATGTGGTGCTACATGGACTTGGAAGTGCTGGGGTTTATCCAGACTACACTGGTAGTGTGATACTCAAATAAACATAGTTTTGTGCATCATGCTGAGGTCATTGGTCATCACATGCTTAGTTCCTGTATTCCCTGCATTAATTCTTCAGCTCTCATAGCTATGTTTATCTGATGAGACATAGTGATCCATTCCCCAGGCCATCCTTGGAAATATTATTGGGTATTTTCTTTACTTCATATGAGTCATAAGTAAAACTGTCATAAAGACACTTACATTCAAATTTTGAGTAAAATTAATAAGCCCCATAAGACAAATTGCTTTCCTGTTTTTTAAGACTGTGTGTTACCATAGAACCTAATTCTTGGAGAACTCAACAGACATTAATCCCAAATCTCTCATTTCCCAAGGAGTACTGGGGCTGTTTTACTGTATATAGGATTGCCAGAGCAATTCGTTTGTTATAGTAAAATTCTCAGATTTTAGTCTGAATCAGAGATAATGGTACAGACATCTTTGAAAGGTCAGGTGATTCTAATGCTCTAGCCTTGCTTAGAGAATCACTGCCTTAAGATAAATATAAAGAGGAGGATGACTGGATCAAAGGCATAGCTAGTTTTAAGGTCTCTGATTCATACTGTTAATTTATCTTCCTAAAAGTTTCACCTAGTTCACCAACCCACTGCCTTAAAACTGTTTCTCAACTCTATGGCCCTTTTTCAAGCTTGTCTCTATACTGTGGCATCCCTGTCCTCCCAGTTGGCTCTCAAGTCTCATGTTGTGGCCCCAATTTCATCTGTGTCCTTCTTGAGATATCTGAGGTGCCTGAAGGACCAATTTAGCCCCCATTTGAGATAAGCTACTATTAAATATTCTCCACAGTTGAATCAATTTTTGCCATCTTTCATCTTAGGAGTCAGGGAGAAAGGAAAAATATTGGTGGTGTGTGAGCTTCGTTCAGGGATCACTCCTAGTGGTTTTCAAGGTTCTAAGAATTAAACTGGGGTCATCTGCATGTAAAGCAAGTGCCCTACCCACTATACTATTGCTCTAGACCACTATTTCCAACTTAATTCTCAGAACTGATTTGTAGGGAGTAGGAAGAAAAATAATTTACCATTAAAAGCATAAAACATTAAGATATTAAATATAGTATTCTGTGTCCACACTCTCTAGAATGAATTACTCTTGTCCACCTCTTGGTCTAGTTGTTTCAAATATTTAAATTTTTAATTCATTTATTGGGGGGTTGAAACACACCTCATGGTGCTCACGAACTGTTCCTTGCTCTGTACTTTGGAATAACTTCTGACAGTGCTCAGGGGGCATGTGTGGTGCTCAGAATAACTGGATTCATACGTATATGGCAAAATCTTACTACCTGTACTATCTCTTTGGACCTCTTTTTTCTTTGTTTAAGAAAAATAACTATTGTTTCTGTAAAAGTATTCATGAAAATTATAAAGTATGTATATATATATATATATATTTATAGGGAAGCACAAATGTAAAGGCTAAAAATTCCTCATCAACTAGGATCAATTAGTCATTACATTAAAAGGACTTATTTTAGGGGCCAGAGCAATAGCACAGTGGATAAGGTGTTTGTTTTGTAGCTGACCCATGTTCGATCCCTAGCATCCCATGTGGCTCCCAGAGCCTTCTAG
Organism: Suncus etruscus; assembly: GCF_024139225.1. Classification (NCBI taxonomy): domain Eukaryota; kingdom Metazoa; phylum Chordata; class Mammalia; order Eulipotyphla; family Soricidae; genus Suncus; species Suncus etruscus. The sequence goes on along the minus strand of NC_064853.1, from coordinate 135,925,381 downwards.
GAGTGAGTTCTGAATGCAGATCCAGGAGTAACCTGAATGCAGCAAGATGTGGCCCAAACCCCACCCCCCAAAAAAGGACATATTGATTTATAATTTAAAGTATAGACCATCGGATACTTACGTTGCCTAGTTCTTTTCATTTAGGATTTTCATTTAGGATTGTTAAATTATTCTATATCAGGATTCCTATTATACCAAGAGGATGCTTGAGCACCGCTCAGTAGCACACACACTGCACTTCAAAATAAAATAGCTCTAGAATTGAGAGAGCAAAAGGGCTTTATCACATACATTTGATTTGCATTTCTCATGGCCCCCTCAGTACTGCCTTTTGTGGCCCTTGAGACTCCAATACTACCATATCATCAAACTAAACACTAAACTATATCAGATCCTCATGCCAGGCCCAGTATTTATGGGTGTAGCACTAAGAACCACATAGTATGTCCTTTCAAATAGTTATATTATATATGTATTTATTGATTGAAATTTAGGATCATATCCTATTTGCTCAGAGCCTTCTCCTGTGCTCAAGGGACCATGTGGTAACAAGGATCATATTCTATCATGCAAATCTTGAGCTTCAGTTCTTTGAACCATCTTCATAACCCAATGATTAGTTCATTCAAAACTGTCCATTATATTGACTTACTGAATTTAGTAATATATGTGATGATTCAACTCCACAGGAAAAGAAATAGAAGCAGAAGTTACTCACTCTGTAACTTGCTCTAAAGCAACCAAAAGTATCAAGGCCAGACCTGTTATATGGCCAGAGAATTTTAAGCTGTATCCTCCGTAGACTCATACTTTTCTTGAACGAGATGTAAACTGAGCCATGAAAGAATATGGATACATTCGTCCATGCAGCACAAAGCTGGCCATCTCAGGAGGAGAGAATGGATCAAGCGCACACAATGCCGAAGCCATACTTGCTGACTCCATCACCCAGAATCACCTTTTCTCCAATGGCCTGCCTCATCACCGAGCCGTTATTATTCCCTGCAGGGATGCTGATCTGACCATACTTCAGGTATGCCAGTTGTTGGGCTGATATCACCAGGGCATTATTTTTTGGAGTGAGTGAAGGCACCCTCTCGTGGTATCTTCCTTCTTCTGGGAAAGCCTAGCAGTTTTAAACATGCTCACAAACACAGTTGCCTTCTTTGAATCAGCCCTTCTTCCAGGAGGCCCTGTAATTGAGTCTATGCCCCTAAAATTTATACTATCATAGTTTTGAATTTCTAGACAGCCTCATTAGTTTGATGCTGTCATCTCTAAAGGAACATCCCAATTTAACAAACTGGACATATAACAACAAGAGCTTACTGAACCTTCTGCCATTATATTAATGACTTCATTGGTAATATAATTTTTACAAATTAGCTTGCTACTGTATTTTTCTTTTCCCTTTTTCTTTCTTTTTTCTCTTTTTTCTGTTTTGTTTATCTTTCCACTATTTTTAATAACTTTGCTTTCACTTCTCTGGAAACATGTATTATAATTATGTCAAATATGTGATGCATTTTCATTAAGTAAATAAAAATAAATTTAAAAATATTTTATTTCGCTATTTGTCTGCTCCTGACATCTTTTTCTGTAAGGGAAGGCTATTTTCCTGAAAAACCTGGATAGAAATTAGAGCTGATTTTTCTTTCCTGCAAAGAACAATTTTTTGTTCCAACCCAGGTTCTACAGTTTCTCCCAAGAAATCCTGTGACAGGCACCATTTCTCTGCCAGTTTAAATAAATGAGACTCAGGCAATTTGCAAGCTGATGAGATAAAAATAGTTTTATCACTTTAAACTTCCCCAAGAGACCAAGGTGGATAGAAAGGAAAGTGATAGACTCCTCAAGGCTGCCACCTCTCTTCTCTCCTCTTCACGTAAGACACCACAACAACTGCATAGTATGGTTTTACACTCCTAAGATAGTGGCCAAATCTCTCCAAAACTTGGATAAATATGCAAGAAACGTATCTGAAATCTGAATGAACTATGTTTCTAAGAGAATACTCAGTGACCTAGAGACAGAGATATCCTCGCCAATAAGATTCACCAAGGAGCAGCAAGCTGTAATCAGAAAGAAATATCTTTTTTTTTTTTATGGTTTTTGGGCCACACCCTGCAGTGCTCAGGGTTACTCCTGGCTCTATGCTCAGAAATCACTCCTGGCAGGCACAGGGGACCATATGGGACACCGTGGATTCGAACCAACCACCTTAGGTCCTGGATCGGCTGCTTGCAAGGCAAACACTGCTGTGCTATCTCTCCGGGCCCAGAAAGAAATATCTTAAGCATGAAACTTTGCCCTGGAGAACTGAATAGAAATTAAATTACTCTGCACACCCAAAACTAATTCTACAATCCAAAACATTGTCATTGGAACAGAAAACATAAATAGTTTTAATAGTTTTAGGACAATCACCTACAGGCTCCGTACTGATGAGCTTTAGGGCATCTCACTTCTCTAGTAACAGACCCTAAGGATAATTTTTTTTAAACTAAAAAATTGTGGTTTACAAAGTTATTGATTGGAAAATTTTAGGCATATAATATTTCAACACCAGTCCCAACAGCAGTACTCTTATATGTCATCATTCCCAGTCCCCACCTACACATTACAAAATTCATTGGTTGTAGTTTAGATCTCATGTTTTCAGTGTTGTTGAGTCTATGCTATGGATGTGTAGCTATATTATTCTCACACCTCACGGAAGCCCCAACTCCTTTCCCCCACTGCTTCCCTTTCTCATCTTATTCCTTCCTTCCCCCTTCATTTCTTTCTTTCTCTGTACTTCTCTTCCTTAAGCTCTAGGTCAAGGGTGATCGAGGAATCCTCCCTTTACTACAATGCATTTCGTCATCCAGTTATTCTATATACCACAGATAAGTGAGATGAGCTATTTGTCTTTCTTCTTCTGGCTTGCTTCACTCAGCTATCGTCCAGTTCCAGCCAGGTTGCAACAAATTGCATGATTTCATCAGGAGAAGGCCAAGCTAACTGGAAGCTGAAAGACACTGTGAAACAAACAACACAGTCCACAATGACTGATCATAGCTAGCCATGGCCCTCTAGTCAGAAAGCACCCTTTGGATCTCTCACAGAAGAGTCAGTTAGCAAAGGGTTCTCTGTTTCTGTTATGCTTCCAGTTAGGCATGAAGGGCCTGCTCTGAGACAGACACCCTGATTTCTCTGAAGCCTGAATCCCATACCCAGATATCAATGACCATGACAGCTGGGAGACTTTCAGGCATTGGTAACCTTGAGCAATGTGACAGTGAGGAGAAAGGGGGCTACCACTCAGTCTTCTCAGACTTGACAGAAAGTTTCCTTCAAACATTCATGATAGTGTTCCCCAAGTGAACCCTAAGTCTATTCAAACTGTCTGAAAAACTATTATTGAACATTTGTGACTGTTCACCTAGATTAACCTCCAGGACCATTGAAATATGGCACAAGGATGTCCTCAAGCAATCGAGATCTTGTGTCCCAGTTCACCCCAGGCCTGTTCAACTTCAGCACTGAGCACTTTGCCTGACTTGCCAGAACCAAGGGAAAAGGGGCAAAAAAACAGCAAGTACCAGTGAATAGTGATTGACCACAGAGCATCAGCAGCTGACCAATCAAGAGCACCATGTATTGGATACTAGAATATCAAACGATATCCAATAATATCATGGGCTATTATGAATATTAGGGTACCCAAAGTTACTTTCTTCTACCTGGAATTTCCTACCTTGATTGTCCAAAAATGGTTGAACAAAGACTCTTACTACTAACCATCATGTAAAAACAAGATATAATAAAATAGTGAAATTCAGCTGTGCTGACAGATGAAGAAAAATCTTGGGGAAAAACCTACATATTAAAGTTGTAAAAACTTTCTTATGAATACTTTATATCAAAAATCCTAATATGTTATGATGATCTCCTGAAAGACAACTCCCAGGCCTTTTTGAAACTGGAGATAGATTCCCCTTTCTTCCAGCTAGGTCCCAGCAGCCTCCACACTTAACCTCACCAAACCATACCTAATGTCTCCCCCACTCCCCACTTCCTTCCATCTCTGAAAGACCCAGGCTTCACCAGGGGTCCCTCGGGCAAATGGCTAAGGATGCTATAACCACTACCATGGCCACCACACAGGATCCAACTGGAGCCCTCAGTGGGCAGCGGCTTCCTCATGTTGCTGGCAAGGGCTTGGAGACCTAGTGGAGAGGAGCCCTGCACTGGCCCTTCATCTGCCTCTGCCTCCACTCTTCACCACGGCAATGCTGTCCTCCATTCTGAAGGCAAAGGGTTGTGTGGCTCCAGCCCAGGAAACCCTCTGGAACCAGACACAGCTGTAGCTGTGGTTCCCAGCTCTGTGTGCAGGTGGAATAAAGGACTCCCAGATTTCTGGGGGGAAAAATGTATTTGTTAACTAACCCAGTTCCATGTGTCCTGAACTTTTGCTAGCTGCCCCTGCCTCCAGATGAGATTGAACTCCTCACTGACAACTCTGAGATTTTTTTAGAACTAAAAGCCATTCTTCAAAAAATTGTATACTACCCACAGTTATACTTCCTAACACTATGGAAGACAGACAGAAAAAAAAAAATCCCCAGCCTAAATCCTTAAGAGTCCCATTAATTAACTATAAAGATTTACTCTCAACACAACAGGAACACAACATACACATAGAAACCCACCAAGTTCAAGAAGCAAAAACACACCATACAGTCCAGTAAATTCTCTGAGAATGACTTTAATGACACTATACTGAGAAGATGTTTAATAAGCTTCAAAAAATGATGGTACAGATAGTCAGCAAAGCACAAGAAAGTATACAATCTTTTTTTTCTCACTTTTTTTATATAAACATTTTGATTACATACATGATTGTGTTTGGGTTTCAGTCATGTAAAGAACACCACCCATCACCAGTGCAACATTCCCATCACCAATGTCCCAAGTCTCCCTCCTCCCCCACCCAACCCCCGCCTGTACTCCAAACAGGCTCTCCATTTCCCTCATACATTCTCATTATTAGGACAGTTCAAAATGTAGTTATTTCACTAACTAAACTCATCACTCTTTGTGGTGAGCTTCCTGAGGTGAGCTGGAACTTCCAGCTCTTATCTCTTTTGTGTCTGAAAATTATTATTGCAAGAATGTCTTTCATTTTTCTTAAAGCCCATAGATGAGTGAGACCATTCTGCGTTTTTCTCTCTCTCTCTCTGACTTATTTCACTCAGCATAATAGATTCCGTGTACATCCATGTATAGGAAAATTTCATGACTTCATCTCTCCTGACAGCTGCATAATATTCCATTGTGTATATGTACCACTGTTTCTTTAGCCATTCGTCTGTTGAAGGGCATCTTGGTTGTTTCCAGAGTTTTGCTATGGTAAATAGTGCTGCAATGAATATAGGTGTAAGGAAAGAGTTTTTGTATTGCATTTTTGTGTTCCTAGGGTATATTGCTAGGAGTGGTATAGCTGGATCGTATGGGAGCTCAATTTCCAGTTTTTGGAGGAATCTCCATATCGCTTTCTATAAAGGTTGAACTAGACGGCATTCCCACCAGCAGTGGATAAGAGTTCCTTTCTCTCCACATCCCTGCCAACACTGTTTATTCTCATTCTTTGTGATGTGTGCCATTCTCTGTGGTGTGAGGTGGTATCTCATCGTTGTTTTGATTTGCATCTCCCTGATGATTAGTGATGTGGAGCATTTTTTCATGTGTCTTTTGGCCATTTGTATTTCTTCTTTGTCAAAGTGTCTGTTCATTTCGTCTTCCCATTTTTGATGGGATTAGATTTTTTTTCTTGTGAAGTTCTGTCAGTGCCTTGTATATTTTGGAGATTAGCCCCTTATCTGATGGATATTGGGTGAATAGTTTCTCCCACATGGTGGGTGGCTCTTGTATCCTGGGCGCTATTTCCTTTGAGGTGCAGAAGCTTCTCAGCTTAATATATTCCCATCTGTTAATCTCTGTTTTCACTTGCTTGGAGAGGGCAGTTTCCTCCATGAAGATGCCTGTAATGTCCTGGAGTGTTTTGCCTATGTGCTGTTCTATATATCTTATGGTTTTGGGGCTGATATCAAGGTCTTTAATCCATTTGGATTTTACCTTCGTACATGATGTTAGCTGGGGGTCTAAGTTCAATTTTTTGCAAGTGGCTATCCAATTGTGCCAACACCACTTGTTGAAGAGGCTTTCCCTGCTCCATTTAGGATTTCCTGCTCCTTTATCAAAAATTAGGTGTTTGTATGTCTGGGGAACATTTTCTGAGTATTCAAGCCTATTCCACTGATCTGAGGGCCTGTCCTTATTCCAATACCATGCTGTTTTGATAACTATTGCTTTGTAGTACAGTTTAAAGTTGGGGAAAGTAATTCCTCCCATATTCTTTTTCCCAATGACTGCTTTAGCTATTCGAGGGTGTTTATTGTTCCAAATGAATTTCAAAAGTGCCTGATCCACTTCTTTGAAGAATGTCACGGGTATCTTTAGAGGGATAGCATTAAATCTGTATAATGCCTTGGGGAGTATTGCCATTTTGATGATGTTAATCCTGCCAATCCATGAGCAGGGTATGTGTTTCCATTTCCGCGTGTCCTCTCTTATTGCTTGGAGCAGAGTTTTATAGTTTTCTTTGTATAGGTCCTTCACATTTTTAGTCAAGTTGATTCCAAGATATTTGAGTTTGTGTGGCACTATTGTGAATGGAGTTGTTTTCTTAATGTCCATTTCATCCTTATTACTATTGGTGTATAGGAACGCCATTGATTTTTGTGTGTTAATTTTGTAGCTTGCCACCTTGCTATATGAGTCTATTGTTTCTAGAAGCTTTTTGGTAGTCTTTAGGGTTTTCTAAGTAGAGTATCATGTCATCTGCAAACAAACAGTGAAAGCTTGACTTCTTCCTTTCCTATCTGGATTCCCTTGATATCTTTTTCTTGCCTAATCGCTATAGCAAGTAATTCCAGTGCTATGTTGAATAGGAGTGGTGAGAGAGGACAGCCTTGTCTTGTGCCAGAATTTAGAGGGAATGCTTTTTCTCCATTGAGGATAATATTTGCCACTGGCTTGTGGTAGATGGCCTTAACTATATTGAGAAAGGTTCCTTCCATTCCCATCTTGCTGAGAGTTTTGATCAAGAATGGGTGTTGGACCTTATCAAATGCTTTCTCTGCATCTATTGATATGATCAGGTGGTTTTTATTTTTCTTGTTATTGATGTTGTGTATTATGTTGATAGATTTATGGATGTTAAACCATCCTTACATTCCTGGGATGAAACCTACTTGATCGTAGTGGATGATCTTCTTAATGAGGCATTGAATCCTATTTGCCAGGATTTTGTTGAGGATCTTTGCATCTGCATTCATCAGCGATATTGGTCTGTAATTTTCTTTTTTTTTTTTTTTTTGTAGCATCTCTGTCTGGTTTAGGTATCAAGGTGATGTTGGCTTCATAAAAGCTATTTGGAAGTGTTTTCGTTTGTTCAATTTCATGAAAGAGTCTTGCCAGGATTGGTAATAGTTCCTCTTGGAAGGTTTGAAAGAATTCATTAGTGAATCCATGTGGGCCTGGGCTTTTGTTTTTGGGCAGACACTTGATTACCATTTTAATTTCATCAATGGTGATGGGGGTGTTTTGATATGCTACATCCTCTTCCTTCAACCGTGGAAGATTATAAGAGTCCAAGAATTTATCCAATTCTTCCAGGTTCTCATTTTTGGTGGCGTAGAGTTTCTCAAAGTAGTTTCTAATTACCCTTTGAATCTCTGTCATATCAGTAGTGATCTCTCCTTTTTCATTCCTAATACGAGTTATCAAGTTTCTCTCTCTCTCTTTCTTTGTTAGGTTTGCCAGTGGTCTATCAATCTTGTTTATTTTTTCAAAGAACCAACTTCTGCTTTCTTTGATCTTTCGGATTGTTTTTTGGGTTTCCACTTCGTTGATTTCTGCTCTCAGCTTTGTTATTTCCTTCTGTCTTCCTATTTTTGGGTCCTTTTGTTGAGCATTTTCTAGTTCTATTAGCTGTGTCATTAAGCTACTCAGGTAAGCTCCTTCTTCCTTCCTGATGTGTGCTTGCAAAGCTATAAATTTTCCTCTCAGTACTGCTTTTGCTGTGTCCCATAGGTTCTGATAGTTTGTGTCTTTATTGTCATTTGTTTCCAGGAACCTTTTGATTTCCTCCTTGATTTTATCTCGGACCCACTGGTTATTGAGTATGAGGCTGTTTAACTTCCAGGTGTTAAAGTTTTTCTTCTGAGTCCCTTTGGAATTCACAAATAATTTCAGAGCCTTGTGGTCAGCGAAGGTAGTCTGCAAAATTTCTATCCTCTTGATATTATGGAGGTATGTTTTATGTGCCAGCATGTAGTCTATCCTGGAGAATGTCCCATGTACATTGGAGAAGAATGTGTATCCAGGTTTCTGGGGATGGAGTGTCCTATATATATCCACTAGGCCTCTTTCTTCCATTTCTCTCCTCAGGTCTAGTATATTCTTGTTGGGTTTCAGTCTGGTTGACCTATCCAGTGTTGACAAAGCCGTGTTGAGGTCTCCCACAATTATTGTGTTGTTATTGATATTATTTTTCAGATTTGTCAACAGTTGTATTTAATATTTTGCTGGCCCCTCATTCGGTGCATATATGTTTAGGAGAGTGATTTCTTCCTGCTCTACAAACCCCTTGATTAATATAAAATATCCATCTTTGTCCCTTACAACCTTCCTGAGTATAAAGTTTGCATTATCTGATATTAGTATGGCCACTCCAGCTTTTTTTTTTTTTTTTTTTTTTTTTTTTTTTTGGGCCACACCCGGTGACGCTCAGGGGTTACTCCTGGCTATGCGCTCAGAAGTCGCTCCTGGCTTGGGGGACCATATGGGACGCCGGGGGATCGAACCGCGGTCCGTCTCCTAGGCTAGCGCAGGTAAGGCAGGCACCTTACCTCGAGCACCACCGCCCGGCCCCCACTCCAGCTTTTTTATGGGTGTTGTTTGCTTGGACAATTTTTCTCCAGCCTTTTATTCTGAGTCTATGTTTGTTCTGACTATTCAGGTGCGTTTCTTGTAGGCAGCAGAAGGTTGGATTGAGTTTTTTGATCCATTTAGCCACTCTGTGTCTCTTAACTGGTGCATTTAGTACATTGACGTTGAGAGAAAGAATTGTCCTCGGATTTAATGCCATCTTTATATCGAAATTTGGTGTGTCTTTTGGTTAGTCTTGTCTTAAATTAGGTCTTTCAGTTTTTCCTTAAGACTGATTTTGTGTCTGTAAAGTTTCTGAGCTGTTTTTTGTCTGTGAAACCATGTATTCTTCCGTCAAACCGGAAAGTGAGTTTTGCTGGGTATAGTATTCTGGGTGAAGCATTCATTTATTTCAGTCTTGTCACAATATCCCACCACTGCTTTCTGGCATTGAGTGTTTCTGGTGACAGGTCTGCTGTAAATCTCAAGGATGCTTGCTTGAACATAATTTCCCCTTTTGATCTTGCTGTTTTCAGAATTCTGTCTCTATCTATGGGATTTGTCATTGTGACTAGGATGTGTCTTGGGGTGGTTTTTCTGGGGTCTCTTTTGGTTGGTACTCTTCGAGCATGCAGGATTTGATCACATATATTCTTTAGCTCTGGAAGTTTCTGTTTAATGATGTTCTTGACCATTGATTCTTCCTGGAAATTTTCTTCCTGGGTCTCTGGGACTCCAATGATTCTTAAGTTGTTTCTGTTGATCTTATCATAGACTTCTATTTTCATCTGTTCCCATTCTTTGACTAATATTTCCATTGTCTGCTCATTTGCTTTAAGTTTTTTTTTCCAATCTCTCCTGCTGTATGGAATTGTTATGTATCTCATCTTCCACAGCACCAAGTCTATGCTCAGCTTCTGATACCCTGTCCCAGAGCTTATCCATTTTGTCATTCACTTTGTTTACTGACTTTTTCAGGCCTGTTAGTTGACATGTTATTTCAGTTTGGAGTTTTGTGATTTCTGTCTTCACATTTTCTTGGTTCTTGTTACTGTTCTGTTCAACTCGATTCATGGTTTCTTTGAGTTCTTTAAGCATCTTCCATATTGCTAGTCTAAAGTCCTTATCTGAGAGGTTGATTAGTTGGTTGGTCATTATCTGGTCATCAGAATTGTCATCTTCATTCTCTATGTCTGATGCTGGCCTGAGGTGTTTCCCCATTGTCACACTTGTATTGTGGGTTTTCCTACGTGTTGTGGTGGTATTCATTAGCTATATGATGCAGCCAGCACACTCCTCTGGCTCCGCCCTTTCTGGATGGGCCGACTTGCCTCTAAGGGAGGGGAGTCCTCCGTGGATGAAGCCTCACACAGGATCAAATCTTAGGCCCGAGCGCGCTGCAGAGAAGACAGTCTGGAGAGAAATGCTTGTTTCTGTGATATAGCACAGTTCTTAGTGTGACTTTTACTTCTGGTGATGGTGTTCTTTTCTTAGAAAGAGCGCATGGCCGCATAGTGAAGCGGCCGTGCTCTGCTGGAGCCTCTTTTCGCCCCACTCCCAAGATTTTCACGCAAGAGGACAGTAGACAGACATATACTGGTAGCACTCACAGTTTTTCACAGTTGGGCCCCTCTGGGCAGGCGTATTTTCGTGGATTTTCCCCGCCTGATGTCACAAACAGGGGACCGGGCTGCTGCAAAAGCTGCTGGTTTTTCTGTTCTGGCATCCCGCACTGAAAATGGCCTCTGGGGGAGCAAGTTTTCTGGAGCGTCTTTCGCCCTGCTCCCAAGATTTTCACGCAAGAGGACAGTAGACAGACATACACTGGTAGCACTCACAGTTTTTCACAGTTCGAAAGTATACAATCTTAAATGAGAAAACTTCAAGGAGAAGTGATAGAAATGAAGACTAGGGCAGGTATTATTTTAAAAAAAATGTCAATAAAAGTTCTGAGTAGCAGAATACTAGCAACTGAGGAAGAATTGAGGAACTCTAAGATAAAATGGAGGTAACAATAGAAAACAATAGAAAATGGGGAAAAATCTGAAAAGAATTGAACAATATACCCCAAGCACTTATGGGATGAGTTCCAGGGAGAACAATAATAATCACTGGAATCTCTGAAGAACATAAAGATGAATTTATGAATAATCCGTAATTAAATCATAAGTATTTCTCAGATTGAGAAACACTGGTAACCATATACAATAGGTCTGAAGGATCCCAGGAAAATAAATTAAGATAGAAAATCTTTAGACACCTTCTACTCAAAATAACAAAATCCAAAGAGAGAGAGAGACAGTATTGAAAGAAATATGATCCAAAAGGCACTTACATACAAAGAAAACCCCATAAAATTCACAGCATAATGATCAAAAGAGACTCCAGAAGTCTCAATGAGTCTTTTTTTTTTCATTCAATAGAATGAAAAAGTTCAATGAAATGAACATATTACTAGGAATATACTATCCAACTATATTATCATTCAGATTTGAAGGAATATACAGAGTTTCATGGGCAGGCAGCAGATAAGGGAATCCAAAGATTTGAAACCAGTCTTATAAGAAGCATTAAAGAAACTTGTGTGTGTGTGTGTGTGTGTGTGTGTGTGTGTGTGTGTGTGTGTGTGTGTGTGTGTGTGTGGTTATTTGGGTTACACTCGGAGGTGCTCAGAGGTTACTCCTGATGCTGCACTCAGAAATTGCTCCTGACAGGCACAGGGGACCATATGGGATGTCAGGAATTGAACCGGGGTCTGTCCTGGCTTGGCCACATGCATGGCAAATGCCCTACTGATGTGCTATAGCTCTGGCCCCTAAAGAAACTATCTAAAGAAAAGACAAGAGCTAGAGATTTATCACAGTGTGTAGATCACATGTCTTGCATATGACCAACATAGGGTCTAGCCTATGCACTCCAAAGACAGAGTTTAAGGCAGATATTTTCCTTGCAATCAGAGAGACATAATGATAAGGGAGTCTATGCTTTCTTGTAAGTGGTACCAATTTGAAGTTTCTAGTCTCACCCATAATCTTGTTGTTCTATAGCAATTATCCTATTTCTACCACCTTCTACCACAAGAGAAAAAAAATTTAGGGGCCATCAGACTTCGCTGTTTTCATACTTGTCCTAATCTTCAACAACTTCTACTCCTACCTGGACAGTGGTAATTTAACGATGATAGAACTCTTATATTCAGTAAGTAATGAAGGACTTACCTGGATTTATTCTTACTGTCACTCTAAGACTTAGTGTGAGGTGTAACTAAACATGAAGATTTAGATTGAACTTCTATTGATATAGAATTTATTAAAGTGCATTGTAAAGGGAATTGTTGATTTTAAATATTGATTTAAATATCTAAATATACTCTATAAATTATATACTGTTATATATTACATATTAAAATATATACTTAATCTAAAAATCAGGTTGAAACACGGATTAATATGATGTAAGAGGAAAAAAGTGATGACTGTTTGAGATCAGCACAATGTCAATAGCCAGCCTGGAAAGGTTGGGAAGTTATGCTGTTTTATATAGTCTCATCATGTTCTCAGTAATTGCTTCCTTTCACCCATAAAGTTGTTTAGTGTAGAAGAGAGATTCCAAGGCATCTCTTTATATTCACTGCTGAAAGATCCCATTTTAGCATAATTACAGCCTAGGAGCTGCAGAGACAAGCTCACTCTATCTAGCAATACAGCTGGTTTTCTCAAATGACAATAAGATGCTCACTCGCTTAGCAACAGGCTCTGAGCCAGGGGGAGGTCCTCATGCTAAAATTTTGTCCTTGCTTTGTCTATTAGTCCTTAAGAAAATTGGGAAATAGTTTAGAATTTTTAAAAGCTCAAAGCTTTTCATTCTTTCAGGTTCCTTAACAGATAAAGTTGAGTATACATATGAAATTCATAAATATGAGATTATTCATCTTTACAATGCAATCTAGTGTTGCTGAGCAAAACACACTTTGCAGTGTTTTTCCTTCTCTTTACATTTATTTTGGGGATGAGGGTAGGAGGAAGACTAAAGAAAATCTAAATAGACCTGCTTCTTTGGTTTTTCTTCCTTTTTTCTTTCCTTTTGTTTCTTCCCTTTATCTCCAGGGGCAAAAGTAGGTTAAAATAAAAAGATCTACATAGATTAATTAGGTAATTTAGCTCTCTTAATTCCAGAACCAGCAGTATAAGTTGATTCTACATTTAGGTTGATTACTTTCTTTTATTTATCTATTTATTTTTTACATCTTTATACAATTTGGTTAAAAACATGGTTGTAGTTGGGCTTCAGTTGTATAAAGAACAACTCCTTTCACCAGTGCATAGTTCCCCTCACCAGTGCCTCAAATCTCCCACCTCCCTACTCCCCCCCCCCCCGCCTATATTTGAAACAGGCTTTCAACTTCACTCATTCATTCACATTGTTATGATAGTTGACAGTGTAGTTATTTCTCTAACTGCACTCAACATTCTTTTGGTGTGCTTCCTATCTTGAGCTGGACCTTCCAGTTCTCACCTCTGTTTATCTCTGAGAATTATTTATTTTTCTTAAAACCTATAGATGAGTGATACTATTCTGTGTTTATCTCTCTCTCCTTCTGACTTATATCACTCAGCATAATAGATTCAATGTACATCCATGTAGAGGAAAATTTCATGACTTCATCTCTCCTGATGACTGCATAATATTCCATTGTGTATTTGTACCACAGTTTCTGTTGAAGGTATCTTGGTTGTTTCTAGAGTCTGACTATTGTAAATAGTACTGCAATGAATATTGGTGTGAGGAAAGGATTTTTGAATTGTATTTTTGTGTTCCTAGGATATATGCCTAGGAGTGGTATAGGTGGATCATATGGGAACTCAATTTCCAGTTTTTTGAGGAATCTCCATCTTGTTTTCCAAAAAGGCTGGACTAGATGGCATTCCCACCAGCAGTGAATGAGAGTTCCTTTCTCTCCACGTCCCTGCCAGCACTGATGGTTCTTGTTCATTGTGATGTGTGCCAGTCTCTGTGGTGTGAGATTATTGGTACCTCATTGTAGCTTTGATTTGCATCTCTCTGACGATTAGTGATGTGGAACATTTTTTATGTGTCTTTTGGCCATTTGTATTTCTTCTTTGAGGAAATGTTTGTTCATTTCTTCTCCCCATTTTTGATGGAATTAGATGTTTTCTTCTAGTGAAGTTCTTTCAGTGCCTTGTATATTTTGGATATTAAATGCTTCTTATCTGATAAGTATTTGGTGAAGAATTTCCTCAATTCAGTGGGTGGCTCTTGTATCCTAAGCACTATTTCCTTTGAGCTACAGAGCTTCTCAGCTTAATATATTCCCATATGTTTATTTCTGCTTCCACTCGTTTGGAGAGTGTTGTTTACTCCTTGAAGATGCCTTTAGTCTCAATGTCATGGAGTGTTTTACCTATGTGTTGCTCTATATACCTTATGGTTTCAGGTCTGATATCAAGGTCTTTAATCCATTTGGATTTTACCTTCATACCTGGTGTTAGAGGGAGGTCTGAGTTTGCTTTTTTGCAAGTGGCTAACCAGCTGTGCTAACACCACTTGTTGAAGAGGCTTTCCTTGGTCCATTTAGGATTTCTTGCTCCTTTATGAAAAATTAAGTGATTGTATGTCTGGGGAACATTCTCTGAGTATTCAAGCCTATTCCACTGATCTGATTACTTTCTATAGAAATTTTTTGCGAAATAATTTGAAATCATTATTAGTTCCACTTACATCTACACTGATTTTCTTGCTTTTCAGTAACCAGAACCTCTTCTTCTCAGCTTACCAGATGTACAGCTTTTGTCCTCTGTTTTCATCATTTTTGTTTGTTTGTTTGTTTTGGGTCACACCTGGCAGCGCTCAGGGGTTACTCCTGGCTCTACACTCAGAAATAGCTCCTGGCAGGTTCGGGATGCCGGAATTCAAACCACACCATCCATCTGCATGCAAGGCAAATGACTTCCCTTCATGCTATCTCTGCGGCCCCTAAAATGTTTATTGTTTTTTAATACACACCCACGCGTACAGTATATATTGTCTATAACATCACCTGGAAGCAATCCTCTACCAGGGAAGACCCTACCACTGCTCTGGCATCGACCTACTCAAGAGACTTCCCTTAATACCCAGAAGACTTAACAAGAACAACGACCTGCTTTCAGGTCAGGGCTCTCTGCATTGCCCTTTAATTGTAAGGTGAAATGAGAGGACGCTTCGCACCACCCTGACTGCAATGTAGGATATGCAGATTCCAGGATCTTTAACTACAGAAACCTGACACCAACAACAGCAACTGTGTGAAAAATAAAAGTGTATTGGCACTACAGACAATGACTTGGGTTGGACAACCTAGTATATCTGGAACCTAACATTGGTCTAATGCCAGAAAACTTCAGGGGTAGGGAATCCTTGTATTTAGGCCAAGATTTTTCCTTTCCATGTCCCCCATGTTTTGCTGAGCCTATGCAAACAACAATTGCCATCTAACACCGTTTTTACTGTGCTCCTTTAACTCTAATCCTTTAAAAAAAAAAAAAAAACCACTTAAACTTTTTTTTTTGGTTTTTGGGTCACACCCGACGGTGCTCAGGGGTTACTCCTGGCTGACACCGGGATTCGAACCAACCAACTTTGGTCCTGGATCGGCTGCTTGCAAGGCAAACGCCACTGTGCTATCTCTCCAGGCCCCCACTTAAACTTTTGAGGTTAACTTAAATTAATAGGCATGTGCATGGAGCTGTAAAAAAATACTATGCCTTCAATGTTAAAGGAGTTACATGAATTTTGTGTCTTTAGATTGCTTTGTGTACTGCTAAGAAATGCTATAATGTACTACAATCTGGGGACTTGGGCAAAGTAATTGTGAATGTGTTTTGTTTTATTTTTCTTAATGTTTTTTTGGCTGAAAGTTCAAAATTAAGGTGTAAGTAAGGGGATTTCTTCTGAGAATTCTGTTTATGGGTGATTGTCTTCCCACTTTAATTTCACCTTGTCCTCTTTCTTTGCATCTTTGTCCTCATAAAATAAAAAATAAAAATATCTATTTTATTTGGATTTGGTCTCAACTGAGATAGAGGAGGGAGTTATTGTGACTCAATACATAAAAATAGGGGTGCTATGTAAGCATCCTATAAAGCTAAAAAGACAGCTTTCCACTACAAAGATAATTCACTACAAAATGTCTATGGCGCCATTCTTGAAAAACTCTACATATCACATGTGTTCATTGTTAATTTATAGATTAGCCCCTGTTCAGTGTCAAACCCTACTTATTTTTTGAGGCTTGCTTCATTTCTACCTTTTCTAATTCTCTATTTTTAATGCATTGTGAGTCTATTTTACTAACAGTGGTTATAGCAAGCTTTGTCTTATTTTAGATTTAGTGTCTTGTGACCTATGTGCTAACTTGTCAGGTTATTGCTGCTGGTGCCAGGCCTACAGTCTACCTTATTGCACAAAATACCAAGTACAAGTTTCTAACTATGTTATACAATTAATAAATACTTTGAACTTAAAGACTGAACCCATTTGCGTGGAAATTCTAAATTCTCATAAGAAAACCTGGGACAGATTTTTAGATTCAAACAATAATCTGCAGCAACTTCATTAAAAGCAAAGCTAGAAGAAATGAGTATGTAGAAAAAGAAAGGACAGAGCCCCCGGATATGCACCTAAGATAAGAGAGTTAGAATGTGTACTTATTTTTAATTATGATAAAATTGTGCATATAATCTATCATTTTAGCTTTTAAATATTGTTTATGCCATTATGTACATATTAAATGCATTATTGTGAATATAACACCATCTGTCTCCAAAATCCCCAATGAAAATATTGTACCTATTAAAAAATAACAGCCTCATCTCATTCCTCTCTTACCCTCATGCCTAGTTCTATTCTGAATCATAAATTTTACAACTATGGGAAACACAAATAAAGGGAATCTTTGCCTTTTTGTAGCTAGCTTATTTCCTTTAGCATACTATCTTGACAGTCGATCCACATTGTACCATGTGTCAGTGTCTTTTCCTTCTTTATTTAATATTTTATTTCTTTCATTTGTTTGTTCTGTTTTGTTTTTGTTTTGGGGGGAAGCAACACCCATTTGACACTCAGGGGTTACTCCTGGCAAAGTGCTCAGAAATCACTCCTGGCTTGGGGAGACCACATTGGACGCCGGGGATCAAACTGTGGTCTGTCCTAGGCTAACACTTGCAAGACAGATGCCTTACCTCTAGTGCTACTGCTCTGGCCCCAATATTTTATTTCTTAATCACAGTGAATTACACAAAGTTATTTTTTTCTGTTTGAAACTATTTAAATAGGATGGTTTATAAAGTTGTTTATAATAGGTATTCAATATTCCAACATCAATCCCACCACCAGAGTGATTTTCCCTCCATCAGTGTCCTAAGTTACCCACCCACCACCAGCCTGCCCCCTTAGAAGGCACAAAATATTTACTTTATATTGTTTGTTACTGAAGTTATTGTCTAAGAATTTGCTGAGTTAGTTGAGCATTCTTTGCTATTTTATCTTCACTAATTGAGTTTCATTGGCTTCCACACAACTTTTTAATCTAATGTTCTGTGTTCCTATTGGGTTGTCAATACTGTGAACTTCGGTGATGTCACATCTGTTGTCACCAAGTTATTAGACACCAAGGCATCTCTGACCTGCCAAGTTCAATGCAGTGGCAGATTCTTTCTAAAATCAGTTGTAGGACTGGGCTCTTTTGCAGAAGTACATGTAGGTGGGTAGAATGCTGGGCCCTCCAGCAAGTCATGGACTAGACCTGACCATCCCAAGAAGGTACCAGTGATCTGAGCCCAAGGACCAAGCCTTTTTCAGAATAGCAGTGGCATCACACCCAAGTTAAATCATTATTAATTTTCAGGCATAAAATATTTCAAAACCATTTCCCTTCACCAGTGTCCACTTTCCTCCATCAATATCCTCCATTTCCTCCTTTCCCCCAGCCTGCCTATAAAGCAAGCACTCTTTCCCTCCATCATTGTTCTAGTGCTCTCTTCCCTAACTCCCCACGACCCCCATTCCAGTAAAACTTCCTATTGAAGAACAGTTCTAATCTTCATTTCTATTGGCGTTGGGGTTATGTTATTCCTCTACTATGTTTCTTTATGTACCACATATGAGAGAGATTATTCTGCATCTCTCTCATATCTGGGTCATATGGTAGCTCAATTCATAAGTTTTTTTTTTGTTTTTTTTTTTGGTTTTTGGGCCACACCCAGTGACGCTCAGGGGTTACTCCTGGCTATGTGCTCAGAAGTCGCTCCTGGCTTGGGGGACCATATGGGATGCCGGGGGATCGAACCGCGGTCCGTCCAAGGCTAGCGCAGGTAAGGCAGGCACCTTACCTCTAGCGCCACCGCCCGGCCCCTCAATTCATAAGTTTTTAAGTAATGCACAGCAATATGAACACTGGAAGACAATTCTTCCCAAAAGGTTGGCCCAGTTTATATTCTCACAAGCAAAACATAATGTTCTCTTTTCCTCCACATCCGTGTCAATAATGGTAGTTTTTGTTCATTTTTAAACTGAATTGTGTAATACAGTTACAAAGTTATTTATGATTGAATTTTGGTCATAAAATGTCCCAACACCAATCCCTTTACCAGTGCACTTTTACAACTATCAATGTTGCCAGTTTCTTTCCAGTCCTGCCCTAGCCTGCCTCTATGTGAGATATTCTCTCTCTCTCTCTCTCTCTCTCTCTCTCTATATATATATATATATATATATATATATACATATATATATATACACACACACGTATATATTTCCCTTTAGAAACTGTGATGTGCTATATTTGCATCCATTGACATTTTTTTCTTTTATTGATATGGTGTGTTCCGTTGACTTACTACATATGTTGAACCACCCTTACATGCAAGGGATGAATCCTCAATTTAAATTTTTTATTGAGACCAATGTGAATTACAAGTCTTTCACAGTTGAATTTCAGGCATAATGACAGTGAATTAGGGCTATTCCCACCACCAGTGTTGACTTCCCTCCACCATAGTTCCCAGCATGCATCCTATACCTTTACCCTTAGCACCCTGATCTACCAGTATAATAGGTCCATTTTGTGTATAAGTTGTTACAGTTTGAGTCTATAGATTTGTCATTGATTTTGGTTTGAGTATTTAGATCTGACCATTTTTTATTTCCACTCAATGCTCCTGAGACTGCTTGGCGACTGGGTCCCATGCACTTTTTATTTTCTTTTCTAAATTTGTATGAGGACATAGAAATATAAGGTAGGGGCCGGAGAGATAGCATGGAGGTAAGGCGTTTGCCTTTCATGCAGGAGGTCATCGGTTCGAATCCCGGCATCCCATATGGTCCCCCGTGCCTGCCAGGAGCAATTTCTGAGCCTGGAGCCAGGAATAACCCCTGAGTACTGCCGGGTGTGACCCAAAAACCACAAAAAAAAAAAAAAAAAGAAATATAAGGTAGAACAAGATGATTCATGTTCTGTGTTCTGTAAAAAAAGAAAAGGCTGGAGCCCTTATCTAGTAGCTATAAATAAAATTTAAAAAAGAAAAGGGGGGCAGATGTAACAAGGTTTTTGTTTTGTTTTGTTTTGCATAGGTGCAGTAAATCTTGGGGGAATTAGAAAGAAAATTTCCTTGTCCTAAGAGATACAGGGTGTCTCTGCCCCCCTAACCTTGAAACATACTGTCATAAGACCAACTACAAGCTCCAGACATGTTAGTTGTCAAACCTCAAGGTCTTTCTTTATGGTCTCAGAAAAAGTTCTATTCAGTTCCAGTTGTCTAAGTCAGTCTTCAGTAATAGAGGTCCTAGTATGGAGCATCTTCTGATTACATCTCATCATTAGGTGGTGAGAGAGAGCAAACTGCCCTTAGAACATGTTGCTGCTGTTTCCTCATAGTTAGGTTGTCAGATGACCCTACCCTGGAGTATGTTGGTGGGCAGTATTAAGGCCTCCTCCAGGGGAAAGTTTGATCCCTGGTTCTGGTGCAGGAAACTGTGCCAGTTCTAAGGTTGCTATTCAGGGTTCCATGTTGAACGGTGATTGATGTCTAATCAATTGAGGTCTAAGTCAAGTCCCCATGACAAATGTGCAGATGGGAAGGCTCCTCTGTATTATAAAATGTATGGTTCTTATCCTTTTTAGATAATAATTTGTTTCTATACATAAGATTTTCCCCCATTTTAGTGTGCCTATGCAAAAAGGAACGATGCCATATAATATTGGTGCATCTGGGGATAAAAATAACAAGATATATAATCTCTGTGTCTTGGTTTTGACCCGAGCTCTTATCCCAAATAAGACTTTCCTACTAGGATTTCCTACTAAGCCAAACCAAAACAAGCAAAACAAACAAAAGAAAGGAAAAGAAAAAATAATAAAATAAAAAAGGGATGGGGAGGCTACCTCTACAGATGGAAATAAGCACTGAGAGTTATAATTATCAAGGATATGTAGAAACATACAAAAAATATAGATATGTCACTACATTCATAGTAATTTCTATATTTCTATAAGGAGGATGGGCAGAAGGTCCACTAGGGTGTCATATTCTTAGCACGAAAGGCTGCTTCAAATACTCCCAAGGAATTTTCCCAAAACCCACTGGGAAGCCTCACCCTGACCAGGTAACTGGTAAGTTCCATAAAAAAATTTTTGAAATCAATTTTATGGTACTGACATCATATTTCCTTCACATTTCGTTGGCCTATAATTATTTCTCCCTTCTGCTGTGTATTACAAGCAAATATAGTCTTGTTTCAATTCCCATAACCTGTATAATTTCAGCACCAAATTAAAGACATTTAGAAACAATATATTTCTCTCTGTCTCGTCTCTTACCTCTGTCTCTCCTCTCTCTCTCTCCCCCCCTTCCCCTCCACCCCTCTCTCTCTGTTTTCAGATTGCCCTTGTAGTTTCTGCTTCTGGAAATCAAAATAATTGGCCAGGACGTAGATTTGGGACATTACACTTTTCCCAGATCTAAGAATTGCATCTTTGTATATATAGCTCTCTCCTTCACTTCGACCTTTAAACAATAGAACCTATTCCCTTAGAATAGGAACTTGACAGAGAATTATTGACAGAGAGGGTTGTTGTGCAGTTATATTGTGTAGAATTATTGTTGTTATAATTGAGTGATTGGTTTGTGAAATTGATCTCTGAGAGATTCTTTTAGAGTCAGTTTGGTTAGCACAAATATTGCTAGTTCTTTTTGTCTGAGAATGTTTCTAACCCTCCCTCCCATGTAAATGAGATTTTGCTGGGTAGTGAACTCTAAGTTAAAAGTTTCTTTCATTCAATAGTTTAATTATGTCATTCCACTGTCTTTTGCCTGAATTGTTTTAAATGGAAGATTTGGTTTGACTCTTATGTTCCTTCCTTTGTACTTGAGGTTTTATTCTCCCGTATTGCTTTGAATAATTCATCTCTGTCTTTTGCCATGTGGATTACTATATAGCTTGGTGTTGATCTGTTATGGTCTATTTTGGTTGTACTCTTTTCACCTCTCTCTTTCCAGAGAGTGGTAAAAATTATCTACTATTATTTCCCTCACTACGTGTTCTTCTTTTTCCTTTTACCTTCTCTTCCTGTACTCCTATAAGTTGTAGATTGTTTCTTTTGTATTTGTTCACTAAGTACCTTACATTTTCTTCCAAAGTTTTGTCTCTCATTTCTTTATTGACTTCTTTGTTGTTGCTGGCTTGCATTTTGTCTTCAAGTTCATCTATGTGATTCACTATGTGTGTAATTCTGCTACTATGGCTTGCTAACATGTTTTTAGTTCCATTTGTATGTATTCTCTCATCTTTTTATAGAGTTCTTCGAGTTGGTTGAATAGTCCGTCTATGAATTTTTTAATTTTTTTGGCTACATTTATTTTGTGATTAACTTCTATTTTCAGTGAATCGTGGTCTGAAAGGATAGTTAATACAATTTGAATCTTTTTGAATTTATGAATGTCTGTTTTGCATCCCAGCATATGGTCTGTCTGGTTTATATATCAAGTTGTGTTGAAGTCTCTAATTACTATTGTATTGCTATCATTATCCTATTTGAAATATATTAGGAGTTGTTTTAAGTATTTTTTGGTCCCTAATTCAAAGTATCTATTTTAATAATAGTATGACCACCCTAGACTTTTTGAGGGAATTATTTGCTTCCAACTTTTGACTTTGAGTCGTGTCTGCCCTGAATATTCAAATGTATTTCCTTCAGGCAAAAAAACATTGGATTCAAATATTTTAATCCATTTTGTCATTCATTCTGTGTCTCTTCTTTGGTGCATTTAGACAATTGATATTGAAAGAGACTATTGCTATGGAGTCTTGTGCCATCTTTCTGTAGAAGCTTTGTCTATTTGTGTGATTTGTCTTATCTTAAAGTAGCCTCTTCAGTTCGTTTTTAAAGTTGGTTTTGAGTCTATAACCTTCCTGAGCTGTAGTTTTATATATGAAGTTGTATATCATTGCTTCAAATCTGAATGAGAGTCTGGCTGTTATTCAGAGTAAGGTGTTCATTTCATTGAGTTTGTTTTTTTTTTTCACTGTATACCACTACTGTATTTGGACATAAAGTATTTTACTTGGTAAATCTGAAATTCTTCTTAAGGATACTTTTTTGTGATTTTCTTTTTAGATCTTGTAGTTTTTATTATTCTATCTCTGTCTATTGTTTATGTCATTCTAATTAGGTTATGCCTTATAGTATTTTTCTTTAGATCTTTTTTAACTGGTTCTCTTTAAGGTCTCCAGGACATGGGTGCATGTTCAGTTCTGTGAACTTTTCAGTAATATATCTTTGACTGTTGGTTCCTCATAGGGGTTGTCTTGCTTGCCTTCAGGGTCCCAATTCTTCTTATGTTCTCTTTTTTTGTTTTTATTTTGTTTTTGTTTTTGGGCCACACCCGGCAGCTTTCAGGGGTTACTCCTAGCTCTGCACTCAGAAACACTTCTATTCATCTCTTCCACATTTTTTTCACATTGTTGGAGGGGTTTTTTCCTGGCAGGCTCTGGGACCAAATGTGATGCTGGGATTCAAACCACCATCCTTCTGCATGTAAGGCAAATGCCCTACCTCCATGATATCTCTCCAGCCCCTTATGTTCTCTTCTTATCCTCTTGAATCCACCTCAAAGTTCTCTTGTCAACTGTTAATTTACTTTCAAACTTTGTCCATCTTCTACTGTTGTCTAGAGGTTTAAAGCAACTCATCTTGGCGCTCACTCATTCTGTCCTCAGCAAATGTTACTCTGCTGCTAAGGTCTTCCATTGAGTTTTTTATTTTACCTATAAGTTATTAAGTCCTCTTATTTTTTGGTTGAAGTTTCATCTTTTCAGCTGTCATATCCTCTTGTGATGTCTGTTTTAACTTTTATCTTATTTGCTTGTTCAGTGGCACTTTGTTCTTAAAGCTTCAACATGGCTGTCCATTCTATGGTTTCTTTGAATTCCTTAGATAGCCTCAACATTTTCTCTCTAAAGTCCTTATCAGAGAGACTATATATCTGATGAAAATTGGTTGGGTCTTCAGGGATACTTACTCACTAGTGTGGTGGGGTTTTGTATTGCTTTCTCGTTATGATCTTTGCAGTCTGTATACATTTCTTGTGTGCTGTGCAGTTGAATGCCTCAGTTAGGATGTCTTTGTATGCTTACTGTGAGGTAAAAAGGAATGTGTGTTGGTGGAGCAATGCTTAGCTTTGGTTTCTGAGATGTCTCTATTGCTTAGGAAACAGAGCTAGCCAGATTCTAGCCATGGTGACTAGAAACTTCCTACAGTCCTTGTGCTTCTTGGGCTTCCTAATCTAGGGGTTAAATGGCACTCTTAAGTGCTTTGTTTTCTGTGATGCCTCAGTTGCTTGGGGACCAATGTTCTTTTTGATGTATTCCAGTGATGTTTGGCTTGCTCAGGATTACTGATATAGAGCATTTTTTTCTCTTGGTTTTCAGTCATTGGTTCTTCTTTGGAAACACTTCTGTTCATCTCTTCCACATTTTTTCACATTGTTAGAGGTTTTTTATTTTCTTGTAAAGTTCTACCAGTGCTTTATATATTTTGTATATTAACCCTCTATCAGAGTGGTTGGCAAATACTTTCTCCCATTCTATGGGTTGTCTTTGTATATTAGTAATTGTTTATTTGGAGGTGCAGAAGCTTCTTAATGTTATGCCTGTTTTAACTTTTATTTCATTTGCTTGTTCAGTGGCATTTTGTTCTAAAGTTTCAACATTATTTAAAGCTAAATAATATCCCATTGCATGTATATACTACATTTTGTTTGTGCATTTGTCTATTGATAAACCTTGCTTAGCTTTTTACCTTTAACTGTTATAAATAATGTTGATATAAGCATGTAAATATGAGTTTCTACTTTCACTTATTTTGTATATATACTCAATAAATGTAATATTTAGGGGAAAGGAGAGATAGTACAGCAAAGCAAGGTGATTGTCTTGTATGCAGTGGGCCTGGGTTCCATTTTTAGCATTGAATATAGTTCTTCAAGCTGGATGTGGCCCAAAAACTAAAAAAAAAAAAGAAAATTTTTTGATCATGTGATAATTATCTTTTTAATTTTTGAAGGACTTTAATGTTTTTATTATAACAACTACACCATTTAACATTCCCACCAACAGCAGATAAGGACACTAATTTCTCCACATCTTTAATGACCTATAATATTTTCTGTTTGTACTTTAAAACAGACATTCTAATAAGTTTTGATCAGTATCATATTGCAGTTTTTTCTTCCCTAATATCTACTAGTATAAACATCTTTGTATGTGCTAATTGCTCATTTATGTATTTTAGTTGTAAGGGTAAACTCAAGTCCTTGCCTATTTTTAAATCAATTTGTTTTGTTTTATTGTTGATGCGCTACAGTTATATACATATTATAGATTTCACTCATTTACTGGAAACATGAATTTTAAGTATTTTTTTAATTTCATGAATTACTTTTTTACTCTATTGCTTGTGTTGAAATACTTTTTAAATCAGTGACAAATGTATTAAGTTTATGTATTTCACTAATAACTATATATATTTATTTTTATAATATATTTATTTAAGCACCATGATTACAAACATGTTTGTAGTTGGGTTTTAATTGTAAAAAAGAAAATCCCCGTCTCTAGTATAACCTTCCCACCGCCAATGCCCCCATATTCCTCTTCCCCTCATCCTCTGCCTGTATTCAAGACAGGCTTTCTATTTCTCTCATTCACTACCATTATCATGATAGTTGTTAGTGTAGTTATTTCTCTAATTGCACTCACCTGTGTTTAACTTATTTATTTATTTATTTATTTTGATTTGATGCTCAGGAGTTACTCCCGCTTAAGCAATGTGCTCAGAAATCACTCCTGGCTCAGGGAACCATATGGCATTCAGGGGATCAAAATCAAGTCCGTCCTGAGTCAGCCACATGCAAGGTAAATGCCCTACCACTACACTATCACTCAGGCCCCAGTTTAAATATTTTTAGTTTTGATGAAGCTCAATGAATGTTTCTATTTTATCTTTCGTTGACCATACATTTACGACCATAGCCAAAATATTATTGCCAAATCCAATGTTTTGAAATGTTTTCTCTGTTGTCTAGCATACATTTTGCTCCTACTTTGGGTCTTCAATTTATTTTGACTGATACTTTAAATGCTGATTATTATAAATGATGATCAAAATGTTTATATGCCTACTGGCCATTCATATTCTTCATCAGAAATGCTTGTTCATTATTTCTCTCCATTTTATTGATAGGTTGCTTATTTTGTTCTTAAGATTTATGGCTGCTTTATATGTCCTAAATATTAACCCCTTATATTATGTACTGCATGCAAATATTTCCATTCAATCAGTCAAGCATCTTTTTATTTTAGTTTCTTTTGTCATGCAAAAAAACTCAATTTTATGTAGAGTCATTTATTTAGTTTTACTTTGGTATTTTTCCATCTGGAGTCATATCTTTGAAGACACCTCTGAGGTCCATATCCTAAATAGTACTTACTTTTTTGAAACATACTTTGTGTCTGGTTTAATTTCAATATGTTAATGTACTTAAGTTAAGATTTATGAACAGTAGGAGAAATAATTCCAGTTTCATTTTTTCTGTGCATAGCTCTCCAGTTTTCCTTTTCTTGCTCCACTCAAACACCCCACTCCCATGTCATAGATTAACTTGTCCAGAAACTGAAGAATTTATCTCTGGGATCTCAATTCTGTTCCATTGGTCTGAGAATATATCTTTATTCTAGTACCACACCATTTTAACTACGATAGCTTAATAGTATAAAGGCAGGAAGTAAATCCTGTTTTTCTCAAAATTGTTTTGGCCATTTGAGAGAGAGAAATTATTCCACACATATTTTAGTAGAATTTGTTCTAAGTTCTCAAAGACTGTCATTAGGATTTTGATGGAGGTCTCACTAATTCTATGTAATGCTTTGGATAAGATGTTCATAATGTCTATGTTAATTTTTCCAGTCTTTAAACATGGATTTTATTTTTAATTTTTTGTGGTCCTTTCCTATGTATTTCAAAAGTAGCTTAAAATTTTATGTGTGTAAATATTTCCCGTCACTTTTTTTGTTTGTTTTTTGTTTTTTGTTTTTTTAACAGAACTATTTAATAGTTATATCTTTATGTACAAAAGTACTCCATTATTTTAACAGAGCATTAAATAGCTATTCTTTTTTTTATAATTTTTATTTTGATCGTAGTGGTTTACATATTGTTGACAATAATATTACAGGTTCACATTTACATAAAATCAGGGGGGTTCCCATCACCGATTTGTCCTCCCTACACCTCCATGTTCGTCCTACCTCCCATATCCTCCTCCCTCTCCCCTGGGGCTGTGAGAAATTGTGGTCCCCTCTATACCTAGCTTACTACTTAGTAGTCTTGATCTTGGTGCCTCCCTTATTTCCCCCTCTAACTGGGAGGAAGGACTACGTAGTTCAAGTTATGTGGTTTTATTTGAAGAAGAGAAAAGTAATAAACTGGGGTAAAAGTCTAATATGCCGAAAATGGGGGGAATCCTTCTAGAGGCTCTCATCGTCGGTTTGAGAGATGAAGGAGAAAAAGAAGGTGAAACACCCCAACAGTACAAAAAGAAGAGTCAAATATCCAGTGAGCACTCCAGTGATAACGATAGGCACCACAAAAAAAAGCCATGGTCTTGAGTTAAAACGTGACAGAGCACCTAAAGAAAGAAAGAAAAGAAAAAAAAACAATATAAATATAAATATATATGGGACAACAACTTCAATAACCACACCAAAACAAAGAAATCGACAAAAAGTAGATAGATAAATAATAATAATAATAATAATAATAATAAATGAAGAAAAAATAATATATAAAAGATAAAAATGTTTTGTGCTTTTTGCCTTCTTTTTTTTCCTTCCTTCACTGGCACAGTAAATATTGGGGTCATTCGAAAAGGAATTCACCTGGCCTTAGCGCTATGGGGTTTCTCCACCCTTGGGGTATATTGTCACGGGATTAACTATAGACTCCGTTCAAGGATCATTTACTCTCCCGGTGGTGCTTTTGTGGTGTTTGGAAGACTTCTGCTCCGTCCTGGGTGATGAAATAAGACCTCTGTATCTATAGATCTCAGTATCTGCACAGGTCCAGGAGTGGGACTTATGATGAAGTCTTTCTTTGTGGTTCTAGAAGTTCTGTTCCCTCAGCGTCATTTTAATCCATCTTCTGTGGTTGGTGGTCTTGGTCTTTGCACTGATTCTAGGATGGAACCTAGGATAGCGTCTTTCGTTGTGTTTCCAGAAGCCCCATTCCGTTGCCATTGTCTCTGCCGGACCTTTGGAACTGGGGATCATGGTTATTGTTCCCGTCACATTTTAAGTTGATTTCCCCCATCTCTGCCTGTATTCAAGACAGGCATTCTATTTAACATTTTAAAACAGTATTTTTTAATTTATAAATAAATTATTTAATTGAATTACCATGAGATACAGCTTTGTTCATGATGAATTTCTTTCATACATTGTTTCACACCTTTCATCAGTATACGTATCCTGCCTCCAATGTCCTTTTGTTTTCCTCTCACCTGCCTCCCTTGTTACACATATTTTTTCTCTTTTTTCCCTCCTTTTAGACACTGTAATTTGCAATATTGTTACTAAAGGGGTATCATGTTTATCACTTTGTATCCTTTCAACTTTCAGTTTTTGTCCAGAATGATTTTTCCAATTATTCTTTTCTTTCTTTAAAAATAATGCTCTTTATTTTGGGGCCAGAGTGGTGGCGCAAGCCTTGCCAGTGCTAGCCTAGGGCAGACCATGGTCCAATCACCTGGGTCCCATAAGGTCCCCCAAGCCAGGAGCAATTTCTGAGCACATAGCCAGGAGTAACCCCTGATCGACACTGGGTGTGGCCCCAAAACAAAACAAAACAAAATGCTCTTTATTTAACGAGCATGTATTACATAGTTGATATAGTTGATTGTAAGACATTATTCAATTCGAGATAAGTTAGAGCAAAAATTTTTTTTTTTTTTTTTTGGTTTTTGGGCCACACCCGGTAACGCTCAGGGGTTACTCCTGGCTATGCGCTCAGAAGTCGCTCCTGGCTTGGGGGACCATATGGGACACCGGGGGATCGAACTGAGGTCCGTCCAAGGCTAGCGCAGGCTAGGCAGGCACCTTACCTCTTGCGCCACCTCCCGGCCCCAGAGAGCAAAATTATTTAAAAAAAAAAATAGAAAGAATAAAACATGGCAAAGAAGGGGCCGGAGAGATAGCATGGAGGTAAGGCGTTTGCCTTTCATGCAGGAGGTCATCGGTTCGAATCCCGGCGCCCCATATGGTCCCCTGTGCCTGCCAGGAGCAATTTCTGAGCCTGGAGCCAGGAATAACCCCTGAGCACTGCCAGGTGTGACCCAAAAACCAAAAAAAAAAAAAAAAAAAAAAAAACATGGCAAAGAAGAGAAAAAAATGTATAGTGACAAGAAATTTGTGAAATCATTTTAACTCAAGTGATGTCATTAAGTCATTGCCAAAGGTTTAATAAGCTCTTGTTACTAGCTGACAATTCTGTTATTTCATTTGCTTCTAAATATTAAGCAACCTTAGTTATAATCGGCCTCTGAATTGGTGTGTTCCTGTAGGGATGACAGTATTGAACAAGAATGAAATTGTCGCACAGCAACAAAAGAGCCCACTTAGTCCAGTAATTCAAAGTACTATTGCCCATATTGCAACTTTTATGTAGCACGTTTCAGATGCCAGGTCTCCCAGAAGGATGAGAAGGGAGAGAATGGTGATTGTGAAACAATCACTTCAAAACTGTCTTGGTAAAATTAGCCCAAATACCTGCATACCTGGAGATTTGGTCAGATTGGTGTCTCTTCAAAGAGTTATAGAGGGCAATTATCATTTATATAGTTGTCTTTTCTTTGCACTAATTGCACTCCCTCACTATTTGTGTCAAGCTTCCTACCAGTGTCTGTGGAACACTATTTTAAATAGAATTGTCTTTTACATTTCCTTCTAATCTAGTTCAATAAGTGCATGAAAAAAATACTATAGATTTTGTCTATTCATTGTGTAGCCTGTTACCTATACCCAAGAGATTTTAAGGTTTTCTAAGTATAATGACACCTGCAATGATAGTTTAACTTCTTTTTAAACTTGAGTTCTTTTTATTTATTTATTTATTTTATTCTGTATGATGACTATCAGGCTATACTGAATAGTAGTGAGAAAGCTGACATCTTTGCCTTGTGCTTGATCACAGCTGAAGAGCTTATATTTTTTTCAGTATGATATATCATATTGGCTGTGGATTTGTTGTAAATGATTATGACTGTCTTGAGCTATGCTCCTTCAATCCCTATTTTGTTGAGGGATTTTTATGAAATAGCTGCTACATCTTGTCAAAAGTTTCTTCTACAATTAGTTATATGATCATATGATTTTTATCTTCTGATTTGTTGATCTAGTATGTTAATTGATTTATCTATATTGAACTTCATTGTGTCCCTGGTATGAATCCACTTGTTCATGGTGTATGATCCTTTTAGTATATTGCTGAATTTGGTTCACTAAAATTTTTTTGAGGACCTTACATTGATGTTCATATGATTTTCTTTTTTAATAATATTTTATCTGCTTTTGTTATTAGGGTAATGTTAGCTTTATAAAAGCTATTAAGATTCCTGTTACTTGGGGCTGGCGAGGTGGTGCTAGAGGTAAAGTGTCTGCCTTGCAAGCACTAGCCAAGGAAGGACTGCGGTTCGATCCCCCGGCGTCCCATATGGTTCCCCCAAGCCAGGGGCGATTTCTGAGCGCTTAGCCAGGAGTAACCACTGAGCATCAAACGGGTGTGGCCCAAAAAAACCAAAAAAAAAAAAAAAGATTCCTGTTATTTTATTATTTTGGAAAAGCTTGAGAGAAATTGGCAGTATTGGAACCTTCTTCAAAGGTTTGATAGTACTCACTACTAAATCCATAAAAACCAGGCTCTTGAGGGGGGAGAGATATTTGGTTACTGTTTTAATTCCATATTCATAACTGATCTTTTCAGGTTTTTATTCTTTTATTTAAACACCATGGTTACAAAGTTATTCATGATTGAGTTTCAGTCTTTCAATGTACACCACCCTTCATCAGTGAACATTCTCCCCTAGGTCTGTTCAGGTATTATCCTTCTTCCTGGTTTAATCTTCAGAATTGTATTATTTGAAATATTCATTCACTTTTTTCTTTATTCTCTAGGTAGTCTTTTGTAAATAGATACAGAGTCTTTCGTAGAGACTTCTTTGTGCATTTCTTAAATTTTTTAAATATGGAATGTTTCACGACTTTGAGTGTCTTGAAATTTCTTCCCTTCCCATGTCTAATCTAATTTGTTTGGGGCCAGCCCAGCTGGGGCTGAAATAGCAGGCAAGCTCATGGGAGAGAGACCCTGCTTGCATGTTGCCAATGGCCAGAAGCTACTGAGGGTTGGAACCACTTAAGAGAATGTTTGCATTCACTACAATATAAGGGCCCAAACTTACCTGTGGAGATTCAGGTTTTCCCACACTATTGTTTCAAAAATAAATGTCCTTTTAATGTTCTTTATTGGTATCCTTATTTTAAAAAATCATTTGACTATATATGAAAAAGACTTATTTCTAAATTCCCTATTCTAGTCCAATCATTTACATATGTATATATACATATACACATACGTATATACATATATTTGTGTGTGCCAGTATCACACTATTTTGATTACTATATTTTGTGGTAAGTTGGTTTGGTTTTTTGGTTTTTGGGTTTTTGGGTCTCACCCGGCAGGGCTCAAGGAAGGGTTAATTCTGGCTCTGCACTCAGAAATCTCTCCAGGCAGGCTGGGGAACCATATGGGTGCTGGGAATCAAACCGGATTCCTCTGGTTCTGCTGCATCCAAGGCAATTGCCGGACCACCCTGCTATCTCTCCAGTTCCTGTGGTAAGTTTTAAAATGCTAAAAATGTGAGACCTCTAGCAGTGCTCTTTGTTTTTAATTTATTTGGCTATTTGGGATCTCTGAGATTCAACGTGAATGTTACAATGTGTCCTTCCATTTATGCAAGAATAGCTTTGAAATTTTGATAGAGATCATTGTAATCTTTAGATCCATTGGGTTGTATTAGAATTCTAACTCATATCTTCCAATTCATATTCCCTTGGTTACAAATTTTCCCTTTATTTATTATGTTTTCTTTTAATTCTTTCAACAACTTTTTATAATTTACAGTGTATAGGCCAATCATATTATTTTAAGGTAAGTAATTTACAAGAAATATAATATGAACAGTATTAAAAATTTTGGTTTTTAGGGGGGTTTTATGTTTCTTTGTTTTTGAGCCACACACATTGACACTCAGGGCTTACTCCTGGCTATACACTCTGAAATCGCTCCTGGCTTGGGGGGACCATATGGGATGCTGGGGGATCAAACCACAGTCCGTCCTAGGCTAGCGCTTACAAGGAAAGAGACTTACCTCTAGCACCACCGCTCCAGTGCCAGTATTAGAAATTTTAAAATAGAAATGATTAATTCCCAAATTTGTGGGAATGATTTGGCCTCATGTTCCTCATTTCCTTCTAGTTTTATTTGTATGTATATATGATCTCAACTGTATAATTTCAATTGTTTCATTAATTTAGTTTTAAATCTTGACTTCTTTACTTATTATTACACTACCCACTTTCCATGCATGTGGTGTACCCTAAGACCCACCCATTTCTGGGAGGGGTCTGAACCGGATAGTAGGTGTAACTTTACCTGCAAGCCCCTCCCATTCCTGGGAGGGGTTTGGAAAAAGGTAGATAAGGCTGGGACCAAGGGAATTCGCCCCTTTTGGCCTTTTGGCTCTTTGCCCCTTTTGCCGTTTCTCTCTTGGCCCGGCTTGGCTTCCTGGCTTTTGGATCTTTGGGCCGGATGGAGCCCAGAGGGAAGATGGCTAACAGGAGATAAGATGCAGGGCTAGCATAATATAGCTGAATGCTTAAAAGGTTGACATAGGCCACACACCTGTGGTGGTTAGGGCATAAATAAAGATGATTCTTCCTGAAGCCTGCGTGTGAGTGATTTCACCTGGGCCTGGAACTCGCCGGCTGCATGGAGGTTGCAGAGCCATGTGGGCTGGATGGCATCATCCACCATCCAGCCCCATCGTTAATTAATTAATGCAACATCTGGCGCTCCGAACTTTGACCTGAATCCTGGACCCAACAAAACAGCAAAAATGGTAATATTTCTGCTCTTCTGTTTCATTTTGGCTCTTTTCGGGTGCACTGAGCCCAAAACACTGGGCCACGTGGAGCCATGTTCAAACATGGCCGTGACCCCTTCTAGGGAAAGAAGGGCAATTGAAAAAAAAGAGGTGAAAGCTTGCATCACCTCCAGCCCAGGCCCAAAACTGAAACTTTGTTACAAGAAACAAAAACCTGGGCCTCTTCAAAGACTTATTAAAAGTCTAAATTGGAAACGGAGGAGAAAAAAAGACTGTATTTAAAGTGGACTGATTTTCTGAAAATGACCTTTGGCTTGAATTTGGATTTCGACTTTGGAAATTTCGAACTGAACTTTTAGTTTAAATCACTTGGAACTCTGAACATCCAAAGTGCTCCCAGAGGGGAAAAAAGGCAGCGGTGAAGCCCCTGCGGCAAAAAGCTCCAAGGGGCAAGCTCCAAGCAGCTCGGCTCGGCTGAAATCTCGGCTGGAATTGGCTTGGCTGGGCTCAGTTTGGCCCGGAAAAGGAAAAACCTGGAATCCTCGCTCCAGATCACAAACCGGCAGCGGAGCCTGAAACTACGGAAGAAAGCCACGTGGTAAGATCAGCGTGGGACAAAACATCTGAACTTTAAAAGTTTACAGAAGCCACGTGGTGAGATCAGCGTGGAACAAACCAGCATCTAAAATCTAAAAATTTACAAAAGCCACATGGTGAAATCAACATGGTGAGATCAGCGTGGGACAAATTAATCATTTAAACTGTAATTTTAGGTGTAGAAACTAAGCAAATAGTCATATATTTCACTCATAGTTGGTAATGGGATAAGTTTTAGCTAGTTAGTGGTTAAAAAATAAAAATAAAGGAAGGTAAAACAGCTTAGCCCAACTAAAACATCTTATTTCTAACCACCTGCATCTTTGTCTTAGTCATTTTCTTTATAATTTAAATGTGTTTTGTTGTCTTTCAAAGTTAATATTTGTTATTGCAAAATGTTTTACTGTGTATTTTAATGTACTTAGCCTGTTTTTAAAATGTATGTTATGCATGTATGCTGAAGTACTTGTGTATAGAAAAGTTATAGGAACAAATAGTTCCCCCAATATAGTTTAAAAGTATAGGAACATGAAAGTTCCGAAATAGTGCTTGGTAAAAAAGCATTAATAGAATTTTAGGTTACAGGTGTAAAGTATATTTTGCAAATAATATGTTTTTGAAAAGGGCTGGTATATTAATTTTCACTTTATTACGTTGGCGCATGAAAATATTTTAAAAAAGGGGGAAATGTGGTGTACCCTAAGACCCACCCATTTCTGGGAGGGGTCTGAACCGGATAGTAGGTGTAACTTTACCTGCAAGCCCCTCCCATTCCTGGGAGGGGTTTGGAAAAAGGTAGATAAGGCTGGGACCAAGGGAATTCGCCCCTTTTGGCCTTTTGGCTCTTTGCCCCTTTTGCCGTTTCTCTCTTGGCCCGGCTTGGCTTCCTGGCTTTTGGATCTTTGGGCCGGATGGAGCCCAGAGGGAAGATGGCTAACAGGAGATAAGATGCAGGGCTAGCATAATATAGCTGAATGCTTAAAAGGTTGACATAGGCCACACACCTGTGGTGGTTAGGGCATAAATAAAGATGATTCTTCCTGATGGCTGCGTGTGAGTGAGTGATTTCACCTGGGCCTGGGACCCGGCCGGCTGGATGGAGTTGCAGAGCCATGTGGCCTGGGGTGGCAAAAAGGAATCCATCGCCATCCATCGCCATCCAGCCTCATCGTTAATTATTTCATGCAACAGGCTATTTGGGATCTCTGAGATTCAACGTGAATGTTACAATGTGTCCTTCCATTTATGCAAGAATAGCTTTGAAATTTTGATAGAGATCATTGTAATCTTTAGATCCATTGGGTTGTATTAGAATTCTAACTCATATCTTCCAATTCATATTCCCTTGGTTACAAATTTTCCCTTTATTTATTATGTTTTCTTTTAATTCTTTCAACAACTTTTTATAATTTACAGTGTATAGGCCAATCATATTATTTTAAGGTAAGTAATTTACAAGAAATATAATATGAACAGTATTAAAAATTTTGGTTTTTAGGGGGGTTTTATGTTTCTTTGTTTTTGAGCCACACACATTGACACTCAGGGCTTACTCCTGGCTATACACTCTGAAATCGCTCCTGGCTTGGGGGGACCATATGGGATGCTGGGGGATCAAACCACAGTCCGTCCTAGGCTAGCGCTTACAAGGAAAGAGACTTACCTCTAGCACCACCGCTCCAGTGCCAGTATTAGAAATTTTAAAATAGAAATGATTAATTCCCAAATTTGTGGGAATGATTTGGCCTCATGTTCCTCATTTCCTTCTAGTTTTATTTGTATGTATATATGATCTCAACTGTATAATTTCAATTGTTTCATTAATTTAGTTTTAAATCTTGACTTCTTTACTTATTATTACACTACCCACTTTCCATGCTGTCATTTTTAACAGATTTTGAGGATGTTGTTCCAACAGCAGATTAGACATCTCAGTAGCCAGAGCTTTGATATAGAGAAGGGATGAAAATTCTTTTCATTATATTTCTCCTTTTTTAAGGTATTAACAATGGGAAGCTGGAACAATAGTATAACATTTAGGGTACTTGCCTTGCATCCAGCTGACCCGTGTTTGATTTCCTATACCCCGTATGGTCCCTAGAACCACCAGGAGTGATCCTTGAGCACACAACTAGAAATAATCCCTGAGTACCACAGAGTGTGGCTCAAAACCAAAAATACAATTCTTAACCAAAATATTTGATATCACTTCAAAGAACTTGTATTGGAGCTTAAATTACAGTAGACATTTTTTTAAAATTATATTCACTGACTTTACCTGTGCCTCTGCTGAATAACTTCTACATCTAAGTAGTCCTTTTTTTTTTTTTTTGGCCACACCCGGTGACACTCAACAGTTACTCCTGGCTATGAGCTCAGAAATTGCTCCTGGCTTGGGGGATCATATGGAATGCCGGGGAATCAAACCACTATCAGTCCTGGGTCAGCCGCGTGCAAGGCAAACACCCTACCACTGTGCCATCGCTCCGGCCCTCTAAGTCTTAAGTGTAGCATTTACTATTTGGAATCCCTTTTAAAAGATAAATGCCCCAAAAACAATAAAAGCATTTATGTATTACACTTATCACAGTGGATGCCTGAAATATTTATATCCATCTCTAACTTCCAGTCATTCTGTTTTCAATATGTATATGCTGGACATTTTATTAAGATAAATAAAATGCGAAAAGGTTTTTATATGCAGAGCCATTTTAATAATTGATTTTTCAACTTTCTTGTAATGAAAACTAAGCTCACAGTGTTGGGTGCTGCACTTGGAGGTAGCAGGACTAAGCAGCTTTGCCATACCAGGTTCATCATCTACAGCAAAGGTAGCCTGTCTCCTAGGATTCTCTGCCAATTGTTAGAAGAAACCTGTTCATACTTGAATGCACTGATGAAAACGCCAAGGCTTCGGCTTTCTTTTCATAGCATTCATACCATTACTTGAATTAATTTAAAGATTAATGAAAAGTAAGCAGGGATCTTGAATTCTTCCTGTGCAAAGTCTCAAATCATTCCCTCCCCCCACCCTGCCTTTATTTTTCTTACTTTAAGTAATGGATATTTCTGATCAGACTTAGTAAAGATACTACAAATAAAAACATTCTACCAATTATTATTTTTCCCACTTCCTCATTTTCATCTCTTCACCCTTCTTCTGAGATTCTGATTCCAGTGTTAATGTTACATTAACATGCCCATGTCTTCACTTTCTATGGTTCAAGAATTTAAAAATGGGCAATACATACACAATTTTATTTTTAATTCAGTTATAATTGTTGCTTTCACGGGTAGTTTAAAGTAGAAAAATTTTATAATCCAAAATGTATTTTCAGTGTCAAATTTAAGCTTTTTGTTGTTGTAAATTCAAGAACACTTTTAAAGATTGAGAGTCAGCCTTCCCTCAACTTCTGGGTTCCAGTACCATTACTGAACCCCCACCCCTTCCCATCAACCATCCTTTTCCCAAATCAAAGTCATTACAATTTACATCTTAGACATTCTGGGAGATTGGATCTAGCATTTCTTTTTCTTAGAAAATATACAGTTCAAAGACCAGCTGAACAAATCAATAAACTAGTATGCAATATTTTTATCATACTTAGACAACCTTGCTTATTTAGAAAAATAACTTCTAAGAAGATATACCTTGAGCCACATTTAAAACAAAAAATTTAATAGATTACTTTCTTAAACACCCTGATAATTTAGCACTTCAAACTACTAAATGCAAAGATCAGTAAGGAAGCTAAAGAAGACATCTACTGTGGGGGATATAGAGAGAAATCCTGACAAATCACCAAGTCTACCCTAATGCCTGAACCTTATAGATGAGGACCTAAAATCAACACTTAATGTTTTGGCAATGGAAATCAAGAAATCATTAGCATACAAAATTAAGAAATCTGGGCGGGGGAAAAAATCTATAGATGAATAATACAACAAACTCAAAGAACTCTTTCAGAAGATTAGAGAATTAAATGTCTGCCCAAAAAGAAAAGCCCAGGCCCAGATAGAATTACTAATGAATTATTTCAAACCTTTCAAGAGAAAATACTACCAATCATAGCCAGACTCTTTCATGAAATTGAAAAAACGGGAACATTACGAAACAGCTTTTATGAAGCCAACATCACCTTGATACCAAAACCAGACAGAGATGCTGCCAAAAAAGAAAATTACCGACCAATATCCCTGATGAACACAAATGCAAAGATCCTCAACAAAATCCTGGCAAATATGATCCAATGTCTTATCAAGAAGATCATTCACAAAAGCCCTACCTCCATGCTATCTCTCCAGCCTCTCCCCCAAGGTTTTATATGGTGCTAGGTTGAAGATCACAGTATTTTTATAAGTACAAAACATAATGAGATTTTGATAATTTATCTCATTGTTTCTTTTTTCTCATTTCTTTTTTCTTCATTCATTCATTCATTCTCTCTCTTCTTTCTTTCACTACGATCAAGTATGTTTCATCCCAGAATGCAAGGATTGTTTAACATTCATAAACCTATCAACATAATACACATCAACAAAAAAATAAAAATCAGATGATCATATCAATAGATGCAGAGAAAGCATTTGATAAGGTCCAACACCCATTCTTCTTTTATCAATCTTGATAAAAAAAAACTCTCAGCAAGATGGGAATGAAAGGAACCTTTGTCAATATAGTCTAGGCCATCTACCACAAGCCAATGGCAAATATTATCCTCAATGGAGAAAAACTAGAAGTCTTCCCTCTAAATTCTGGTACAAGACAAAGATGTCCTCTCTCACCACACCTCTTCAACATAGAACTGGAAGTACTTGCTGCATAGAAATTAGGCAAGTATAGCAATTGGGCAAGAAAAAGATATCAAGGGCATCCAGATAGGAAAGGAAGAAGTCAAGCTCTCACTGTTTGCAGATGACATGAAACTTTACTTATAAAACCCTAAAGACGCTACCAAAAAGATTTGCAGATGACATGAAACTACTTAGAAAACCCTAAAGACGCTACCAAAAAGATCCTAGAAGCAATAGATGCATAAAGCAATATGACAGGCTACAAAATTAACATACAGAAATCAATGACCTTCTTATACACCAAAAATGATAGAGAAGAAATAGACATTAAGAAAACAACCCCATTTACATTAGTGCCACATAAACTCAAATATCTTGGAGTAAACATGATCAAAGACATGAAGGACCTATACAAAAAAACTATAAAAACCTGCTCCAAGAAATAAGAGGGGACACACGAAATGGAAACACATACCCTGCTCATGGATTCGCAGGATTAACATCATTAAAATGGCAATACTCCCCAAAGCATTATATAGATTTAATTTGATCCCTCTAAAGATACCCATGACATTCTTCAAAGAAGTGGATCAAACACTTTTGAAATTCATTTGAAACAAAAAACACCCTAGAATAGCTAAAGCAATCCTTGAGAAAAGGAATTTGGGAGGCATTCCTTTCCCCAAAGTTAAACTCTATTACAAAGCAATAGTTATCAAAACAGCACGGTATTGGAATAAAGACTTGTAGAGTATTTTGTATTTATTTTATGTATTGTATTTATTTTGTTTTTAGAAATACAGGAGCTTGGAGGGGAGGTCAAAGGAGACACTTGGGCAGAGGCAGTTGGACAGAGAGGATAAAAGGGGAGAAGAGGGAAATAGAGAAGAGACAAAGAGAAGAAGAAGACAGCACAGTCAGGAAAAGACAGTGAAGAGAGAAATAGGGGAAAAGAGACAAACAGAAGAGGGGGAGAGACACACAGAAGAAGAAGAGACACACAGAGGGAGCAGGGAGAGAAAGACAAAGGAACAGAGATAAGAGGAGAAAGACAGAGAGGACAGGGACACACAGGGGGAGACATAGAAGGAGGAGAGAGAGAGAGAAAGTACGGTCACTGCCCAGACAGAGAGAGACACAAAGAGAGAGAGAAAGAGAGAGGGAGAGACACACAGAAGAAGAAGAGAGACGGGGCCAGAGAGATAGCATGAAGGTAAGGCGTTTGCCTTTCATGCAGAAGGTCATCGGTTCGAATCCCGGTGTCCCATATGGTCTCCCGTGCTTGCCAGGAGCAATTTCTGAGCATGGAGCCAGGAGTAACCCCTGAGCACTGCCGGGTGAGATCCAAAATACAAAAAAGAAGAAATAAGAAAGAAGGAAGAAGAAGAAGAAGAAGAAGAAGAAGAAGAAGAAGAAGAAGAAGAAGAAGAAGAAGAAGAAAGAAGAAGAAGAAGAAGAAGAAGAAGAAGAAGAAGAAGAAGAAGAAGAAGAAGAAGAAGAAGAAAGAAGAAGAGAGACACATGGAGGGAGCAGAGAGAGAAAGACAGACAAAGGAACAGAGATAGAGGAGAAAGACAGAGAGAAAGACAGGGACACATAGGGGGAGACATAGAAGGAGGAAAGAGAGAGAGGACGGTTGCTGCCCAGACAGAGAGAGACACAAAGAGAGAGAGACAGAGAGAGGGACACACAGACAGAGACAGAGAGGAACACAGAGAGGGACAGAGAGACAGAGACAGAGAGAAAGAGAGGAGAGACAGTAGAAGAGAGAGATTGAACCAGGGAGGATTAGGCTCTTTTGGCCAGACCTTTTGTCCCCCAAAACCTCTTCGTTTGGAACATTTATTGCGGACGATTATTGCCAAAGTCTCCCCGAGAATGGAAGTTGGTCTCTCAATTTGGGAGATATTTGGGGACCCTGGATATATCAGTATTGGACTCAACTTCATGCCATGAGACAGACCCTCAGATCATTGGAATAGGCTTGAGTACTCAGACACACAATGACCTAATTTTTGATAAAGGAGCAAGAACTCCTAAATGGAGCAAAGAAAGCCTCTTCAACAAGTGGTATTGGCACAACTGGCTAGCCACTTGCAAAAAATTGAACTTAGATCCCCAGCTAACATCATGTACGAAGGTGAAATCCAAATGGATTAAACACCTTGATATCAGACTTGATACCATAATATATATAGACCAACACGTAGGTAATATACTCCATGACATTGAGACTAAAGGCATCTTCAAGGAGGAAACTGCACTCTCCAAAATAGTGAAAACAGAGATTAACAGATGGGAATATATTAAGCTGAGAAGCTTCTGCACCTTAAAAGAAATAGTGCCCAGGATACAAGAGCCACCCACTGAGTAGGAGAAACTACTCACCCAATACCCATCAGCTAAGAGGCTAATATCCATCATATACAAGGCACTGAGAGAACTTTACAAGAAAAATACATCTAATCCCATCAAAATATGAGGAGAATGAACAATTTGACAAAAAAAAATACAAATGACCAAAAGACACATGAAAAAATGCTCCACATCACTAATCATCAAGGAGATGCAAATCAAAACAACGATGAGATACCACCTCACACCACAGAGAATGGCACACATCACAAAGAATGAGAATAAACAGTGTTGGCGGGGATGTGGAGAGAAAGAAACCCTTATCCACTGCTGGTGGGAATGCCATCTAGTTCAACCTTTATGGAAAGCGATATGGAGATTCCTCCAAAAACTGGAAATCGAGCTCTCATACGATCCAGCTATACCACTCCTAGGAATATACCTAGGAACACAAAAATACAATACAAAAATCCCTTCCTTACACCTATATTCATTGCACCACTAATTACTTTCAAGACTCTGGAAACAACCAAGATGCCCTTCAACAGACGAATGGCTAAAGAAACAGTGGTACATATACACAATGGAATATTATGCAGCCGTCAGGAGAGATAAAGTCATATATCTGTCGAATATTTCAGAAGTACCAACTTGTCTTGTTTTCTCTGATAGAAACAATAAAATAAATGGGGTCCAGAGTGATATAGCAGTAGGGAATTTACCTTCCACGCTGCTGACCAAGAACAAACCTGGGTTCGATATCTGGCATCCCATATGGTCCCCTGATCCTGCCAGAAGCAATTACTGAGTGTGGAGCCAGGAGTGACCTTTTACAACTGCAGGTGTGGGCTAAAAAACAAGAGAAAGAAAGAAAGAAAGAAAGAAAGAAAGAAAGAAAGAAAGAAAGAAAGAAAGAAAGAAGGAGGAAAGGAAGGAAGGAAGGAAGGAAGGAAGGAAGGAAGGAAGGAAGGAAGGAAGGAAGGAAGAAAGAAGAAAGAAAGAAAGAAAGAGAAGAAGAAAGAAGAAGAAAGAAGAAAGAAAGAAAGAAAAAGAAAGAAAGAAAGAAAGAAAGAAAGAAAGAAGAAAGAAAGAAAGAAAGAAAGAAAGAAGAAAAGAAAGAAGAAGAAAGAAAGAAAGAAAGAAAGAAAGAAAGAAAGAAGAAAGAAGAAAGAAAGAAAGAAAGAAGAAAGAAAGAAAGAAAGAAAGAAAGAAAGAAAGAAAGAAAGAAAGAAAGAAAGAAAGAAAGAAAGAAAAGAAAGAAAGAAAGAAAGAAAGAAAGAAAGAAAAGAAAGAAAGAAAGAAAGAAAGAAAGAAAAAGAAAGAAAGAAAGAAAGAAGAAAGAAAGAAAGAGAAAGAAAGAAAGAAAGAAAGAAAAGAAAGAAAGAAAGAAAGAAAGAAAGAAAGAAAGAAAGAAAGAAGAAGGAAGGAAGGAAGGAAGGAAGGAAGAAAGGAAGGAAGAAAGGAAGGAAGGAAGAAAGGAAGGAAGAAAGGAAGGAAGAAAGGAAGAAAGGAAGAATAAAATAAATTATCAAAATCTTATGTTTTGTATTTATAAAGATCCTGTGATCTACAACTGAGTAAAAAGATGCCTAGCACCTTGGGGAGGGGCTGGGGAGATAGCATGGAGGTAAGGCATCTGCCTCGCATGGAGAATGAACGTGGTTCAAATCCCAGGATCCCAGATAGTCCTCTGAGCCTACCAGGAGCAATTTCTGAGCATAGAGCTAGGAATAACCTTTGAGCGCTCTGTTGCGACCCAAAAACCAAAACAGACAAACAAAATACCTTGGAGACAGAGAAAAAGAGCATTAGTGGTTCTCATGACAGTATGCTTATCTCTTGGGCCAAGGAAATTTCCTTTCTTTATATATATTTTTTTTTATTTAAACACCTTGATTACATACATGATTTTGTTTGGATTTCAGTCATGTAAAGAACACCACCCATTACCAGTGCAACATTTTCATCACCAATGACCCAAATCTCCCTTCTCCCCACCCAACCCCAGCCTATACTCTAGACAGGCTTTCTATTTTCCTCATACATTCTCATTATTAGGATAGTTCAAAATGTAGTTATTTCTTTAACGAATCTCATCCCTGTTTGTGGTGAGCTTCATAAGGTGAGCTGTAACTTCCTTCTCTCTTTGTGCCTGAAAATTATTATTGCAAGAATGTCTTTCATTTTTCTTAAAACCCATATATGAGTGAGATCATTCTGCATTTTTCTCTCTCTCTGACTTATTTCACTCAGCATAATAGATTCCATGTACATCCATGTATAGGAAAATTTTATGACTTCATCTCTCCTGACAGCTGCATAATATTCCATTGTGTACCATAATTTCTTTAGCCATTCGTCTGTTGAAGGGCATCTGGGTTGTTTCCAGAGTCTTGCTATGGTAAATAGTGGTGCAATGAATATAGGTGTAAGGAAGGGTTTTTTGAATTGTATTTTTGTGTTCCTAGGGTATATACCTAGGAGTGGTATAGCTGGATCATAAGGGAGCTCGATTCCCAGTTTTTGGAAGAATCTCCATATCGCTTTCCATAAAGGTTGAACTAGACGGCATTCCCACCAGCAGTGGATAAGAGTTCCGTTCTCTCCACATCCCCGCCAACACTGCTTGTTCTCAATCTTTCTGATGTGTGCCAATCTCTGTGGTATGAGGTAGTACCTCATAGTTGTTTTGATTTGCATCTCCCTGATGATTAGTGATGTGGAGCATTTTTCATTTGTCTTTTGGCCATTGTATTTCTTCTTTGTCAAAGTGTTTGTCCATTTCTTCTCCCCATTTTTTGATGGGATTAGATGTTTTTTTCTTGTAAAGTTCTGTCAGTGCCTTGTATATTTTGGAGATTTGCCCCTTATCTTATGGGTAGTGGGTGAATAGTTTCTTGTATCCTGGGCACTATTTCCTTTGAGGTGCAGAAGCTTCTCAGCTTAATATATTTTCATCTGTTAATCTCTGCTTTCACTTGCTTCGAGAGTGCAGTTTCCTCCTTGAAGATGCCTGTACTCTCAATATCCTGGAGTGTTTTGCCTATGTTTTGTTCCATATATCTTATGGTTTCAGGTCTGATATCGAGGTCTTTAATCCATTTGGATTTTACCTTTGTACTTGATGTTAACTGGGGGTCTAAGTTCAAGTTTTTGCAAGTGGCTAGCCAGTTGTGCCAACACCACTTGTTGAAGAGGCTTTCTTTGCCCCATTTAGTTCTTGCTCCTTTATCAAAAATTAGGTGATTGTATGTCTGGGGAACATTCTCTCAGTATTCAAGTCTATTGTTTCCAGGAAGGTTTTGATTTCCTCTTTTATTTCATCTCAGACCCACTGGTTATTCAGTATTAGGCTGTTTAACTTCCAAGTTTTTCTTCTGTGTCCCTTTGTAGTTCACATATAATTTCAGGGCCTTGTGGTCAGCGAAGGTAGCCTGCAAAATTTCTATCCTCTTGATATTATGGAGGTATGTTTTATGTGCTAGCAGAGAGTCTATCTTGGATAATGTCCCATGTACATTAGAGAAGAATGTGTATCCAGGTTTCTGGGGGTGGAGTGTCCTATATATATCTACTACACCTCTTTCTTCCATTTCTCTTCTCAAGTCTATTTCTTGTTGGGTTTCAATCTGGTTGACCTATAGAGTGCTGACAATGCTGTGTTGAGGTCTCTCACAATTACTGTGTTGTTATTGATATTATTTTTCAGATTTGTCAACAATTGTATTAAATATTTTGCTGGTCCCTCATTCAGTGCATATATGTTTAGGAGAGTGATTCTTCCTGCTGTACATATCCCTTGATTAATACAAAATGTCCATCTTTGTTCCTTATAACTTTCCTGAGTATAATGTTTGCACCATCTGATATTAGTATGGTCACTCCAGCTTTTTTAGGGGTGTTGTTTGCTTGGATGATTCTTCTCCAGTCTTTTATTTTGAGTCTATGTTTGTTCTGACTATTCAGGTGTGTTTCTTGTAGGCAGCAGAAGGTTGGATTGAGTTTTTTGATCCATTTAGCCATGCTGTGTCTCTTAACTGGTACATTTAGTCCATTGACATTGATAGAAAGAATTGTCCTGGGACTTAGTGCCATCTTTCTATCGAAGTTTGGTGTGTCTGTTGGTCAGTCTTGTCTTAAAGTAGGTCTTTCAGTTTTTATTATAAGACTGGTTTTGAGTCTGTAAA
The DNA here is from genome assembly GCF_024139225.1 of Suncus etruscus. Taxonomy (NCBI): domain Eukaryota; kingdom Metazoa; phylum Chordata; class Mammalia; order Eulipotyphla; family Soricidae; genus Suncus; species Suncus etruscus. The sequence goes on along the minus strand of NC_064853.1, from coordinate 135,880,701 downwards.
GTTTCTAAGCTGTTGTTTGTCTGTGAAACCATGTATTCTTCCTTCAAACCTGAAAGTGAGTTTTGCTGGGTGCAGTATTCTAGGAGAAGAATTTATTTCATTGATTTTTGTCACTATGTCCCACCACTGCCTTCTGGCCTTGAGTGTTTCTGATGACAGGACTGTTGTAAATCTCAAGGATGTTCCCTTGAATGTAATTTCCTTTTTCGATCTTGCTGTTTTCAGAATTCTGTCTCTATCTGTGGGATTCGTCATTGTGACTAGGATGTGTCTTGGGGTGTTTTTTCTCGGGTCTCTTTTGGTTGGTACTCTTCAGGCATGCAGGATTTGATAGCATGTATTCTTTAGCTCTGGTAGTTTCTCTTTAATAAAGTTCTTGACCGTTGATTCCTCCCGGAGATTTTTCCTGGGTCATAGACTTCTATTTTCATGTGTTCACATTCTTTGAGTAATTTTTCCATTGTCCTTTTATTTGCTTTAAGGCTTTTTTCCAATCTTTTCTGCTGTATGGAGTTGTTATTCATCTCATCTTCCAGTGTACTAATTCTATCCTCAGCTGCTGTTAACCTGTGGGAATGCTCATCCATTTTTTTCTTCAATTCATCTACTGAGTTTTTCAGACCTGTTATTTGACCTGAAATTTTAGTTTGGAGTTTTCTGATTTCTATCTTTATGTTCTCTTGATTCTTATTAGTGAACATCTTCCATATTGCAACTCTACACTCCTTATCTGAGTGACTGACTAGTTGGTTGGCCATGTTCAGGTCATCAGAGTTGCCATCCTCATTCTCTATGTCTGGCGCTGGCCTGCGTTGTTTCCCCATTGTCACAATTGTATAGTGGGTTTTTCTACATGTTGTGGTTGTATTCATTTGCTAAATGATGTGCGCAGCCACGTGGCCTCGCTCCTCTGGCTCCTCCCTTTCTGGGCATATCAACTCACCTCCAAGGAAGGCTAGCCATCCGAAGATGAAGCCACACACAGGATGAAATCAGGCCGAGAATGCAGCACAGCACAGGAGACAGGGAGAGGTGCTAGCATCAGAGTTCTAGCATAGTTCAGCGGCTTCCCCTTTCTGGGCTTAGCAACTCACCAGGAATTTTCTTTCTAACTTTCCCAATTCTTACAATGCCTTTGCAAAAGGAAGGAGGAGGAGGAGGAGGAAGAAGATGAAGAAAAAGAGGAAGAGGAGGAGGAGAAGAAGAAAAGGAAGAGGAAGAGAAGGATGAGAAGAAGCAGAGGAGGAGGAGAGGGAGGAGGAGGAGGAGGAGGAGGAGAAGAAGAAGAAGAAGAAGAAGAAGAAGAAGAGGAGGAGGAGGAAGAAGAGGAAGAAGAAGAAAAGAATAGGAAGAGGAAGAAGAAGAAGAAAAGAAGAGGGCCCGGAGAGATAGCACAGCGGCTTTTGCCTTGCAAGAAGAAAAGAAGAAAAAGAAAAAGAAAAGAAAAGAAGGAGAAGGAGAAGAGAAGGAGAAGGAGAAAAGAAGGAGAAGAAGAAGGAGGAGGAGAAGAAAGAAGAAGAAGAAGAAGAAGAAGAAGGAGGAGGAGGAGGAAGAAGAAGAAGAAAGAAGAAGGAGGAAGAAGAAGAAGAAGAAGAAGAAGAAGAAGAAGAAGAAGAAGAAGAAGAAGAAGAAGAAGAAGAAGAAGAAGAAGAAGAAGAAGAAGAAGAAGAACTAAGAATTTGGCCACAATAAAAATTTAAAAAAAAATTGTGATCTAGGGGCCGGCGAGATATAACAGCAATAGCCTTGCACGTGGGCAACCCGGGACAGACCTGAATTCAATTCTCAGCATCCCATATGGTCTCTGAGCTGGCCAGGAGCGATTTCTGAGCACAGAGCCAGGAGTAACCCTGAGTGCCGCTGGATGTGGCCTAAAAACAACAATAACAACAAATTGTGATCTATAGCTATGCAGCTTTTTGAAAAGAACAGGACCTTCATCTTTTTTTTTCGTTTGCTTGTGTGTTTTGTTGTTGTTGTTGCTGCTGCTGCTGCTTTTGTTTTTGGGCCACACCCAGCAGCTCAGGAATCACTCCTGGCGGGCTCTTTCATATGGGATGCTGGAATCAAACCTCAGTCAGCCACATGAAAAGCAAATGCCTTACATGCTGTGAATGGCTCAGGTCTCAGCTTCATACTAAAATCGGGTGCTTTAGGAATCTATTAAGTTCAACTAGTTGTATTTAGGTCTCTTTCAAATATCCAATCTGCTACTTTTAACCATATATCTTTATAAAGTATCACTCCTCCTCCCCTATTTCTCCTCCCCTCTCCTCCTTTTCCTCTCGGTGTCTCTCTCCCTTGCTACACACAAAAATAAATATTAACATGAAATTTTAAACCTAAATTGAAACTGGGGCTATAACCCAAAATGCTCAAGCAAATGCCTTGCGTGGCACCTGGATTTTCATCCTCAACTCTTCTACTATCTCCCTACTCCACCCTGCTGCTTAGAAGCCCAAAAATACTTTTTTACTTCTTTTTTTTTAATATTTTATTTTTGATCAAAGTGGATTACATACCTTTCATAGTAATAATTTTAGGTACATATTAACATTGAACTGGGGAATTCCCACCGCCGAAGTTGACCTCCCCCACCCCATTCCCAGTATTCATCCGATACCCCACTCCCTTACCCCCTGAGCTGCTAATATAAGTGATCCGCTCTGTATCTAGCTTGTAGTAGGTTGGGTATCGATTCTGTTGTTGTTGGCTTTGGAGTTGTTGATTAAGTCTGATAATTTTTATTACTGTTTAATAATCATAGAGTTATTTGGACTTGGTGCCTCTGTTATTTCCCTCTCAATTTGAAGGCAGAGCAAGATGGTTCCAGTTGTGTGGTTCTGTTTGCAAAAGCAGAATAAAAAAGAGAGAGAAGAAATAGAATGGGATAAAAATGCCACAGGCCAAAAGTGGGCAGAGTCCTTCTCGAGGATCTAAGATTCAGTTTTGAGTGAAGAAAGGGAAAGAGATGAGGAGCACCACAACAATACAAAAAGAAAAATCAAACAAGAAATCCAATGAGCACTACAGCACTAGACATACGCGCCACATATTAATCATGCTTCTAAAAAAAACGTCAAAACAGAGCACAAAAGAAGAAAGAAAACAGCAATGACAATAACGAAACCAAAAAAGCATAACAAAACAAAACAAAAGGCAAGGACAAAACTAAAATTTGTGCTGGTTCCTTTTCTTTCTTTCCTTTTTTTTTCTTCTTTCCTTCTGCATAGGCACAGTAAATATTGGGGAAATTAGAAAGGGAATTCCGTTGGCCTAAGTGATACAGGGTTCCTCCGCCCTTGAAGCATGTTGTCATGGGATTACCTACAGACTCCATGTGTGCTCATTTACTCTCCCCTAGATTCTTCTGTGGTATGGGAGACATCTGCTCCGTGAATGACAAAATCAGTCCTCTGTATCTGGAGATCTTGGTTTCTGTATCGGTCAAGGAACGAAGTTTATAAAGAAGTCTTTTTTTTTTTTTTTTACAGCTCTAGAAGCTCAGTTGTGGTGTACCCCAAGACCCACCCATATCTGGGAGGAGTTTTGGGAACCGGATAATAGGTGTAACTACCTGCAAGACCTCCCATTTCTGGGAGGGGTCTGGAAAAGGATAGATAAACCTCTGAGCCAGGGGATTCGGGCTTTTGCCGTTTCTCTCTTGGCCCGGCTCGGCTTCCTGGCTTTTGGATCTTTGGGCGGCATGGAGCCCAAAGGGAAGATGGCTAACAGGAGATAAGATGCAGGGCTAGCAAAATATTGCTGAATGCTTGAAAGGTTGACATAGGCCACACACCTGTGGTGGCAAGGGCATGAATAAAGATGATTCTTCCTGATGGCTGCGTGTGAGTGAGTAATTTCACCTGGGCCTGGAACTCGCCGGCTGCATGGAGGTTGTAGAGCCATGTGGGCTGGATGGCATCCTCCACCATCCAGCCCCATCGTTAATTATTTAATGCAACATCTGGCGCTCCGAACTTTGACCTGAATCCTGGACCCAAGAAACCAGCAACAATGGTAACATTTCTGCTTTTCAGTTTAATTTTGGCTCTTGTCGGGTGCACTGAGCCCAAAACCCTGGGCCACGTGCAACCATTTTTAAAAATGGCCGACACCCCATCTGGGGGTTCAAAGGCCATTAAAACAAGAGAGGTGAAAGCTTGCTCCACCTCTGGCCAAGGCCCAGAACTAAAACTTTGTTACAAAAACCAAAAACCTCGGCCTCTTCAAAAACTTATTAAAAGTCTAAATTGGAAACGGAGGAGAAAAAAGACTGTATTTAAAGTGGACTGATTTTCTAAAAATGACCTTTGGCTTGAATTTGGATTTCGACTTTGGAAATTTCGAACTGAACTTTTAGTTTAAATCACTTGAAACTCTGAACATCCATAAGCTGCTTCCAAAGTGCGCCCGGAGGGAAAAATAAGGCAGCGGTGAAGCCCCTCCAGCATCAGAAAAGTGGCCGAAAACTTGCTTGCAAAGTGCACCCAAAGGAAAAAAAAAAGCTGCGAAAAGCTCCAAGCGGCTGGGCTCGGCTCGGCTGGAATCTCAGCTGGGATCGGCTTGGCTGGGCTCAGCTTTGCCCGGAAAAGCGAAAAACCTGGAATCCTCGCTCCAGATCACAAACCGGCAGCGGAGCCTGGAACTACGGAAGAAAGCCACGTGGTAAGATCAGCGTGGGACAAACCAACATCTGAACTTTAAAAGTTTACAAAAGCCACGTGGTGAGATCAGCGTGGGACAAATTAATCTAAACTATGGTTTTAGGTGTAGAAAATTAGTGGGTAGTAATATTTTACTCATAGTTGGTGATGGAATAAGTTTTAATTAGTTAGTGGTTAAAAAATAAAAATATAAGGGAGGTAATACAGATTAGCCCATTTTAACATCTAATTTCTAACCACCTGCATCTTTGTCTTAGTCATTTTCTTTATGATTTAAATGTGTTTTGTTGTCTTTCAAAGTTAATATTTTCAATTGCAAAATGTTTTACTGTGTATTTTAATGTACTTAGCCTGTTTTTAAAATGTATGTTATGCATGTATGCTAAAGTACTTGTGTATAGAAAATATATAGGAACATTGAAGTTCCCCCAATATAGTTTAAAAATATAGGAACATGAAAGTTCCAAAATAGTGCTTGGTAAAAAGCATTAATAGAATTTTAGGTTACAGGTGTAGAGTATATTTTGCAAAAATATGTTTTTGAAAAGGGCTGGTATATTAATTTTCACTTTATTACGTTGGCGCATGAAAATATTTAAAAAAGGGGGAAATGTGGTGTACCCCAAGACCCACCCATATCTGGGAGGAGTTTTGGGAACCGGATAATAGGTGTAACTACCTGCAAGACCTCCCATTTCTGGGAGGGGTCTGGAAAAGGATAGATAAACCTCTGAGCCAGGGGATTCGGGCTTTTGCCGTTTCTCTCTTGGCCCGGCTCGGCTTCCTGGCTTTTGGATCTTTGGGCGGCATGGAGCCCAAAGGGAAGATGGCTAACAGGAGATAAGATGCAGGGCTAGCAAAATATTGCTGAATGCTTGAAAGGTTGACATAGGCCACACACCTGTGGTGGCAAGGGCATGAATAAAGATGATTCTTCCTGATGGCTGCGTGTGAGTGAGTAATTTCACCTGGGCCTGGAACTCGCCGGCTGCATGGAGGTTGCAGAGCCATGTGGGCTGGATGGCATCCTCCACCATCCAGCCTCATCGTTAATTATTTAATGCAACACTCAGTACCTACATCGTCGTTTTAACCAGTGTTCCGTGGTTGGTGGTTCTGGTTGTTGTGCTGAACCCAAGAAGGAGCATGGAGTGGCATCTATCTTTATGCTTCCAGGAGACCCGTTCAATTGCAATTGTCTCAGTCATACTTCTGGAGTTAGAGATCTTGGTTGTTGTACAGATCGTAGGTTGAACTCTGGACTAGTGCTTTTTTTTTTATTGGACCCAGAATACATTCTGCCTTTCCATGGTTGTCACCATCAGTCATCTGTATATAGCGAACTTGGCTATTGCGCAGATCATAAGATGACAAGTCGTCTGATGTTGTCTTATCATTATATGGTGAGGTAAGGACAACCTGCTCTTAGGTCCCTAACAATTATCTCATTGTTAGGATATCATATCAGAACTGGATCATGTTGGCGTCAGAGCAGTATTAAGGATGTCCCAGATGTTTGGTTCCTGTAGCTGTTGTGAAGAGCTGTGTCGTTTCTATGTCTGCAATTCAGGGATCAAGTTGGATAGCCGTTGTATGATCTCCTATAGTCTAAGTTGTAAGCCAAAAAATACTTTTAAAAACCAGCTGTAAAGGGCCTGAGACATGAACCCTGCTTATAAACTAACAAGTTATCTTGCTACAGCTTCAGAGATGGCCTAAGAGACAAAAGTTATTATTCATGGCACAACAATAAGTATAAGCTCTAGAAATGCATTAGTTCTCCTTTGCTCTTTCTATACCTCTGTGTGGTGCAGAAGTGTATTACTTAGACACTAAGGAATTCTGACCTTTAGAATCCCTAAGGGGTGTACTAAGGAACTAACTAACCCCACCTAAGGAAAACATTGTCCTTATTGTCCTGAGAGCAAACAATGTTACCCTTTGACCTGGAGGGGGAATTATTTATCTCCAAAGGCTGATCACTTCAGAAACAGCATTGAAAAATCAGGTTAGAAGGAAAGCTGGTATGAGAGCCCTAAAATACTATGATAATTTTACCTACAATAAATTTTTAAACCTAATTCCTTCTCACCAGAATATGGTGAATTGACTCTCAGTAAATCTACTCCTTTCCCCTCACTGCAGGATAAAGTTCAAATGAAGCAGAAAATTAAATGCCTGTTTTAAGATAAGCAAAAATAAACCATAAAAAGAGATATCAGAATGGCAGAGATCGTTCAAAACTATGATGCAAAATTATTTACCTTCATGCTAAAATCACCATAAAATAGTTAAAAGTAAGTATGGAAAATATGAAATTAACAGTCAAAAAATAAATGTGGAAAAATACCTTTTTGTTTTGATAAATATCCCATTTTTATTAATAAACATCAGTTACTAATAAAAGTTAAGTGCAAAAAGAAAACAAAAACTGATAGTAAAGTGGGGACAGAAATATAAGTGGTCATTAAACATGTGAGAACTTCAGTTCTACTCAATAAAAGAGAAGAACCAATTAATTTATTTTTTATCTCTTATATTGGCAAAATACAAAATTTTAATGAAACATTTGTGTTATAAAATAAACAGAAATTCTGCTCTGTTACTTGGAGGAGGAAACTGGATGGACCCATGGACCACCAGTCTTTCTTGGAACCTAAGAACCACATATTTACAGGTTATTTTGCATGGCCACAGTCATGCGTTGCAAGATGGCTGGTGCTTAAGTTCCGATTGTGAATCTGCAGGAATGACACTACTATTTTTGTCAAGCCTGGACCCTCCAAAGAAGCTCAGAACAGTCAGAGCTCCCGGCCCTTCCCAGACAGTCATTCCTCCCTATTTTTAGGATTCCTTAGCAACTGAGCAGCCTGTTATTCCATAACTAATAGTTTGCATTCCTGATTCAATTGCTAGGCATATCATCTCCCCTCCTCCATCGCCTTCCCCAAATTCATCATTCTGCAATTTCTTCTTTTCTGTGTATGCCTGCTTCCTGGACAGGAGGAAAAGCTCCGTAGAGGGGGTGCGTTTGACCTCGGCAAACACTGTCATAATAAGCTAAGTCCCGTGTTTATGTCTCTGTATGTCTCCGGAGCTGAGAGTTGCTGTGTCCTGCTTCAAACCCCGCTTCGAAAAGCTATGCATTGCAAAACCTCATTGGAGCCATTCATCCAGACATCACCTCTGATTCAAAAATCAGCTCAAATAATTTTATATATTTTTGTTTTGCAGGTCAAAGTATTTTTTAATAAAGATACTATTTACAGTCGCAGGGGGCGGGCACGAAAAATGTCTTCTTCTTAGTAGGGGGGCATGACAGAAAATAATTGAGAAGCACTGCCCTATCCTAGCTCTTGACCAAGCTGAGCCTTATTCTCAACTCCATTATAGCTAGAATGGAGGAATAGCTGGCAAGCATTCTCTTTATGTACTTTAACTTTATTTTACTAGACACATTTAATGATTATTTTTAAAATGCCAGACTTTTCTCCTGGTGGAACAGCTGAGCTCTCTAAACCCTTACTCTGACCTGTATGGGAGGCAGCACAAGTGGGGCCAAATAATTGATTTTTATGTCCACAGACTTAACGAATTCTGCCTTTTTTTTTTCTTGCTACAAATTGTAGATGCTCTTGTTGCAAATTTGTGCTACTGTTGTAAGACATTACACTATATTGGAGTCAGGAGAAAGCTCTGCTTTTGTTTTCCAATTTGCCATCATTTCTAATCATTCAGGCCTGGCAGATAGAATTCTCACCCATCATTTCCTAACAGCTTGTTCCTATTCTTAGCTTCGTGGGAATGTTTGATTGTGTGATATATTTTAGGAAAATTAGCTAGAGTATACAAATGAAGAGGTTCATTTTATAAATATGTAAATGAAGTGCTGCAGATTTTGGGGGAGGGCAGGGTGGTTTTCAGGCTACACCTCAATCTGTTCCGGGCTCTATGCTTAGGGATCACTCCTGGTGGTACTCAAGGAATCATATATGGTATAGGGGATGGAAGCCAAGTCAGGCACCTGCCAAGGCAAGCTCCTCACCTGATGTGCTATTTCTCAGTCCTAAAATATACCTTGTTTTGACATTAATATTCATCAAGCACCAAATTTTCCGTTATATAAGCTGTAACTGACCGTAATACGCACATAGTTTTTAGACGAGGAAAACAAGAAAAAATATATTCTAAGCAAATGGTGCAACATGAGACACCATCAGGAGTCAGCAGCTGGAAACAACCAGCCTGTGAGGCCGAAGTATATTTACAATATACAGATACACATCTGGTTAAACACGTTTACCTAACTTTTTTTTTTACATCAGAAATTTAAAAATAAAAATTCTAAATACTTTTTGGTTAATATAAAAAAAGTCACAGCAGCGACCAAATAGTCTTAAACGAAAGCTCTCTCTATGTGATGGCGAAAGTGTGTTAACCTGATTGCTCGTCTCTGTGGGATGTCTGCGCAGTAGAGGGGGCATAACACTGGGATGTCAAGTAGTTAGGATCTGCTCTCCTCCCCCTGCACTCAGGCTTCAGCTCCAAGCAGCATTCGTTCCACAAGACACACAGACATTTGCCCCCCATCTTTTGCTTCTTAGGAAAATCAAAATAAAAAGATTCTGTAGATTTCAAGGCAGGCTAGAGCCCTTTTATCCAGAAGGGTTACCATTATTATCATCACCCTGAGATTAAGGATTATTTCATACTTCTCTTTATACTATTCCATCAGAATCTCATAGGCAATATCATATGTTCATAAGCAATTAATATGTATGTACTCTAATAGTTTTTCTATTAAAATGTTTTCACCAAAATTATACTTCAAACCACTTTTACATCTTAAGTTAAAACAAACATAAAATCTAAATAGAATCATTTAGTTTGCCTTAGTTTTCAGAAATCCATTCTGTCCAGCTGATGCTCTAGTAGTTTTGTTTTTTTGTTTGTTTGTTTGTTTTGGGGTCACACCCGGCAGCACTCAGGGGTTACTCCTGGCTTTATGCTCAGAGATTGCCCCTGGCAGGCACGGGGGATCATATAGGATGCTGTTATTCAAACCACCGTCCTTCTGCATGAAAGGCAAACGCCTTACCTCCATATTATCTCTCCGGCCCCCATCTAGTAAGTTTTTAATCTACAGCTGTTCTTTATGTTCCTCCTGCAAACCCACCAACATACACCCCCAAATCGGTTTAGGAGACCTTTAAGGGCCCAGTGGTGTTTGCTTATGTCTTAACATGATACTTGACCAAGGAGAGAGAGGCAGGCCTATTGCTACCTTCCTCATGAGCAAACTTTCCTTTCATAAGAATCCATCATCTATCTGGTTTGTCTCTTCTGTTGAGAAACTCTGCCCTTTTTAGAGCAATTTCCTCCAACTCTCAGTGTCAGGAGTTAGGCATGCTAAGAAATGAAGTCCACACCTATTACTCGCCTTCCCCTATGTCTCCAGCCAGCAAGGGCAGAATATGGTGGTGTCACATCTCTACAAGCCCAGTCACAAACATTAAATTCTAGCACCCAATGGGACTGCTTTTGCTCCCTTACTAAAGGAAGTTCCAGCCTTTTTATTTAAAAGTCTGGGGAAGGGGGTGGGATCTATTTTGAAGAGGTATTAGTAAGCAATATACTCATAATTAGAGAGTTCTTTATAGTGGGATTTTGCCAAAAGGTTCTACTTCATTCTGTGGAAGAAGAGCTAATTTGTGATATAAGATGTTTACCCTAGGCATGTTAGTTAAAAGTACATATAAAATTGAAGTAAATGTTAGGCAAGTAACATCGAGGCTACTATTTTTTGTTTGTTTGGTTTTTTGGGCCACACCCTGTGATGCTTAGGAGTTACTCTTGACTCTGCACTTAGAAATCGCTCCTGGCTTGGGGGACCATATGGAACACCATCCTAGGTCAGCCGCATGCAAGGCAAACACCCTGCCTCTGCGCCACCACTCCAGCCCCAGAGGCTACTATTTTCTGTTCTATTCACTGTAAATCTTATTAACTGTTCCTAAAATACTATGTTATGAGTATGGGACAAATAAATCGCACAGCAAGTATGCTCAAGTTTATTAACTCCCAGCATGTTTTATAGTTCTCAGAGCCCCAACGAGTGATCCCTGAGCACAGAACCAGAAATAAGCTCAGAGCACTGCTGGGTGTGGCCTTAAAATAAATTAATAAAATAAAATAAAATACTATGTTTTAGAGCGGCTTTTATTTTTCTCTATTTTTTCTATCTGCTACATTTTGTACCAAAGCCAGTATTTATGACATTAGTTGCTGTGAAAATTAATTTAATGCTATGCTGTCAATAATTAACTGAAATAGCATATATGTCAGTCAAGGAGCTTAAAACATGAATATTGAATAGCAGGAATCATTTGGGGAAAGGAAAACATTTAATAATTGAATTTAATTTTATAATAAATAGGTTCTCACCTTTGTACTTATTTCTTACTGAGTTGCAGGTGCATTTTAAAGGACAAGGCAAAGAAGTTTATTGGAAAAGACTCATTACTTGGGAAGTGACCAGATGGGATGAAGATATCACACTTTATTCTATTTTTATGTTTAGCTGATGCTAGGATTTTTAAGCATTATTTTTATTAGTGTTTAGGCAACATGGTTACAATAGTGCTAATATTTATATTGTGCCCTTCTACCACCCAAGGGCCTCCATCACTCTCCCTGTCCCCTTTAGTCCCACTGTCTATTTCCTCTCCCATTGCCTCCCCATCCCCATTGGTAATCCAAGCCAAGGCTTTATTATCATTGAATACTACTTCTTTGTTTTGTCTTTCTATACACCACTATTAGTGTAATCACCCAATATTGGTCTGACTTCCTCTAACTTCATACTCTTCATTTTCATCCATGATATAGCAAATTGCAACATTTCATCTTACAGTTGAGTAGTATTCCATTGTATATATGTAACACAACTTTTTTTGGCAGGGAAAAGTGGTTCCATAACATTGAAGTTCATGGATTACTCTTGGTTCTGTGTTCAGGGACCACTGGAGGGTGGCTAGGGGACTATACGTGGCATAAGAAACTAAACCCAGGTTTCCTGCACACAGGCTAATGCTTATTCACTATATTATCTGCAATCCTACCACAACTTTTTTCTTCTACCACAATGTTCTTCTGCCACTGGACATGTTGGTTGTTTCCATGTCCTGGTTATGGTACTAAGCACTGCAATAAACATGGGTGTGTTTATATATATTTTCAAATTAATGTTTTTGCGTTCATTTTTTATTGGTTTTTGGGCTACACCAGTGACACTGAGGGGTTACTCCTGGCTCTACACTCAGAAATTGCTCTCAGCTTGGAAGACTATATGGGTCACTCCTTGGTCAGCCACGTGCAAAGCAAACTCCCTACCCCTGCGCCATCCCTCCAGCTCCTCTTTTTCTGTTTTGGAGGCAGATTAAAAGAACTAAAACGGTAATATGGTATCTCTATTCTTGCATAATTAAAGAATTTCTATCTGTTTTGCATAAAGGCTAAACCAGATGACATTTATACCACAACTGAATAAATATTCTTTTCACCACATCCCTATCAATACTAATTGTTTCCATTCTCATTATGTAATGTAATTCTCATTAGTGTTTCAATTTGTAAATTTCCCTGAAAATAAGTGATGATAAACACTTGTTCTACTGACTATTCATATGCCTTATTGAGAGAAATATCAGTTCATCTCCTCCCCATTTTGGATGGGATTATTAATGTTTTTTTATTCTTGTGTTTTATGAGTGCTTTGGATATTATTCCTTTCTCTGATTATAGTGTGCAAACATGTTCTTCTATTCAGTATGGTATCTTTTTATTGGAACCTGAATTCTTTTGTCTTAAAAATATTTTTAATTTTATGTAGACCTACTTTTTTTTTCTTTTTTCTTTCTCTTTTTTTATTTATTTTGGTTTTGGGGCCACAGCCAGAGGTGCTCAAGGATTACTCCTGGCTTGGCACTCAGAAATCGCCCCTGGCAGGCTCAGGGCATCATATGGGATGCTGGAAATTGAACCCAGGTTGGCTGCTTGCAAGGCAAACACTCTATGACTGGGCTATTGTTTCACCCCCAGTATTTTTATTTTATTATCTTTCTATCTAGAGTCAAATCATTTAAGGCACTTCTAAAGTCTGTATCCTAAAGAGTACTTTTTCTCAATGTGTTTTGTGGGTTTTGGCCTAATCTCAAAGTCCTTAATCACCTTGAATTAATTTTTGTGAATGGTGTTAGATACAAGTTTAGATTTTTTTCCATGTTTTCTCAACATCAATTACTCAAGAAACTTTTTTTGTTCTACTTTACATACACAGATTTTTTGTCATAGACAAATACTAGATCTTCTCACTAATCTATGGCATATAAAAATAGTATATGTTGGGAATTGTAGGTAGAAAACATAGGGGAAACACTGATTCTATATTCCAAACAAAAATGACAAGGAGGAAAAAAGAGGGAGGAAAAACAAGAAGAGATCAGGATAAAACACAGGAATCAGGGCCAGGAGTCTTGGGCCACTTTATAGAGGCAAAATGTCTATATCTAAACCCCAAGATTCAACACTACAGCTAGCATAGGAACCAAATGACAACAATTAAGCATAAAAAGTATTTATCAGGCTGTAGCAGTAGGGTGTCTGCCTTGCATGTGCTAACCTAGGATGGACCGCGGTTCGATCCCCCTGCATCCCATATGGCTCCCAAGCCAGGAACTATTTCTGAGTGCATAACCAGGAGTAACTCCTGAGCGTCACTGGGTGTGACCCCAAAAACCAAAAAAAAAAAAAAAGTTTTCACTGGGGCTTTTGTTTCTTTATTGATGCTCTTTGTGGTTGATCTACTCAATAATAAATGTTGCATATTGTCTAGGTATCTCCCTGGATCTATTTATAGCAGCTTTACAAACTTTAGAGACCCTTCATTTGGTGCATTTATGTTGATAAATTTCATTTCTCCTGCTCTATTGATCCCAGCCCTACCTCATTACTTTCTCTAGCTGATACAAGTATGACCATCCCTACTTTTTATTTCCTCTTTACATTAGCCTGTATGGCTGTTTTCCAAACTTTCATTCTATGCTGGTGTTTATCCTAAAAATTCACTTGCGTATCTTATAAGCAGTAAGCTGAATTTTGTTTCCAGATCCATCCAGACATTATGCCTTTTGATAAGATAGTTTATGACATTAACATTCAGAGAAATTGGGGGGGGGTATTGAATCACAGTGAATTGCAACATTATAAAGTAATTCATGATTAAGATTCCAGGGAACATTGGGCCAGAGTGGTGGTGCAAGCTGTAGGGCATTTGCCTTGCACACGCTAACCTAGCATGGACTGCAGTTCGATCCTCCTGCATCCCATATGGTCCCCCAAGCCAAGAGCGATTTCTGGGTGCATAGCCAGGAGTAACCCCTGAGTGTCACTGGGTGTGGCCCAAAAAACAAAATAAAAAAGAGGGAGAGAGAGAGAGAGAGAGAGAGAGAGAGAGAGAGAGAGAGAGAGAGAGAGAGAGAGGATTCCAGGGAACAATACTTCAATATTCAATGATATTTCCAATCATTTCACCAATGTCCACTTCCCTTTACCAATATCACCAGTTTTCTCCACCTTTGTCTTAATGTTTGATTCCCCGAGATGTCCCTTGCACCTACATCTCAATAGCAAGGTCTATTCAAGTCTTCTACTGACAACCAGTTTTCATGCTTTCTTTTCATTGCCTTCAGACAGTTATCCTCACACAATGTTTCTTTATACCCGCACATGAGAAAGATAATTTTGTGTATGTTCCTTCCCCTCTGACTAACTTCACTCAACATGATGCTCTCCAGATCCATCTACAAAGCACAAAGTGGCAAATTACGTGACTTTATCTTTTCTTACTGCCAAGTATCAGGCACATTTTTGATATGAATAAGTGTGTTGACATTTCTCTTGAGGATTTTTCCACTTAATTTTTTTAATAGGAGAACATTCAGACTTCCTTACAGTATTGGTTTAGAGGCTGGAAGGGAATATTAGAATGTAAGTTTAGAATTAACTGCTGTTTTGCTTAAACATAAGGACTGCTACTACAGGCTTAAACTACAAAGGACAGGGACTAGGCCTAGACAAACAGCCAGTTCCAAGAAACTTTATGGACACATACCAGGATGCTCATAAGCTAAGGAATGCAGGTAACAATCTAATTGTACCAGGGACTAGCTCCCAGAACCTACTGACAGGTGATAAATCTATCAATTCAAAAATCCCACCTATATTCATTACAGCGCTATTTACAATAGCCATATTCTGGAAACAACCAAGATGCCCTTCAACAGATGAATGGCTAAAGAAACTGTGGTACATATACACAATGGAATATTATGCAGCTAGCTGTCAGGAGAGATGAAGTCATGAAATTTTCCTATACGTGGATGTACATGGAATCTATTATGCTGAGTGAAATGAGTCAGAGGGAGAGAGATAGATACAGAATAGTCTCACTCCTCGATGGGTTTTAAAAAAAATAATGACATTATTGTAATAAGGCCAGAGACAATAGAGTTTAAGGGCCGAAAGGACTGGCTCACAATATGAAAGCTCACCACAAAGAGTGGTGAATGCTGTTAGGGAAATAAGTACACTAACAACTAGCATGACAATGTTAATGAGTGAGAAAAGTAGAATGTCTGTCTCAAATACTGGCAGGAGTGGGGGAGAGGGTTGCACTGGTGAAGGGGGTGTTCTGTTTATGACTGAAACCCAACTACAATCCTGCTTGTAATTATGGTCCTTAAATAAAGATTTTATGTTAAAAATATCTATCTAATGTCTCATCTACCCGAACCCCTAGGCCAGCATTCTATTTACATCCTGCTTGCAACCGTGATAAAAGTCCTTATTAGGTCTGACCAATCACCTAGCACCCTATAAGCAATGATGTAATGTGCAGCCAATCCCCGCAAGGGTCACCTAGCCCATTCTAAAATCCTCTAAACTGGGTATAAAAGTAAGAATGTAAGTTGGGCCTGGGTCATCACCTGCAAGAGGTGCAGCCCCAGCAAGCTGGCATTTTAAAATAAACGTCTTTACCTTTCTGCGTTACTGTCTCATCTTCTTTGGTCTTTATGGGATGGATCTTGAGTCCAGAGCTAGCGTATGGGCTTAGTCCCTGTCCTCTGCAGTCTGGGCCTGGTCCCTCACCTTTGCAGCTTAAGCCTGTCATGGCAGTCCTTATGCCTCAGTGAAACTGCCCTTAATTCTAAATTACATTTTAATATTTCTTTCTAACAAGGCAACACAAGTCTTCAATTATTGCTTGTCTAAGAATGTTTTTATTATTCACTCAAGCCTAAGTAAAAACCTTACAAGATTAAAGATTCTTGCTTTCAGGTTCATTTTTTTAACTTTATTTTTTTATATATAATTGCCATGAAATTTAAAAGTTATTCATGATTGGATTTCAGGAACACAATGTCTAAATAGTAATCCCTTTACCAGTGTCTCCTTCCCTCCACCAATTCCCCCTTCACTTCCATTTGCCTCCCATCAGTCTCCCTCAATAAGAGCCATCATATATATATATAGAGAGAGATAATAGATAGATATAGATAGATATAGATATATGCATACACATATAAAATATATTTATATTTAAGTATACATACATATATAAAATATATAACATATATGTTAGATCTATATGACATATAGTATGTTGCACTGTGGTTACAGTACTGTTGATACTGTTGCTAATAGGGTTTAACCTCCTTTAGGTTGAATGTGTTCCTCCAACATAGGCATTTCTCACCCCAACCCCAACCCCACCTCTACACACACACACCCATCCTAAGCTTCCAACTTCCTCAAGAAGCTTGTTTCCTACTGAATACCAGTTCTCATGTTTTTTGTTTCCATTGTCTTTGGGTATTTGTGATTCTACCTTATCTTTATTTATATCTCACATATGAGAGATTATTCTGTATTGGTCTCTCCCTCTGACTAACCTTACTCAGCATGGTAATTTCCAGGTTCCTTATGGCTGAATTCTATTTATATATATTATGTATGTGTACCATAGAGTTTTTTTATCCACTCATTATTCTTAGACACTTGTGTTGTTTCCAGATTTTAGCTATATTTAGTACTGCAAGAAACATAGGGGTGTAAATATTTTTTCTCCATTTAGTTTTTTGGAACTTAGGGTATATTCCAAGACATGGAGTTTCCAGTTCAAATCCAAGCTCAAAACTGGGTTGTCAGGAATGTTCATAATGTTTTCCAGAAAGACTTGATTAGTCGAGATTTCCTACAGCATGAATGAGAGTCCCTTTCTTCCCACATCTGCAGCAGCACAGGTTGCTCTTGTTCTTTTTGAATGTGTGCCAGGCTCTGGTATGAGGTGATGTCTCATTGTTGCTTTGAATTGATCTACCTGATGATTAGAGATGCAGAACATTTTTTCATATGCCTTTGGCCATTTGTATTTCTTCTCTGAGTAACTGTTCATATCTCATCCCTGTTATTTTGATGGGATTGAAATTTTTCTTATAAAATTCTATTTTTTTCTACAAAGTGCCTCAGACATCTTTGATATTAAACCCTTATCAGATGATTGGTGAGTAAATAATTTTCCCAATTGATAGGATGACTTTGTATACTAATCATAATTTCCTTTGAGGTGAAGAAGTTTCTTACTTTAGTATAGTCCTATTTATCTTTGCATCCACTCACTTGGTCAGTGTGTTTCATCCCTTGAACTTCAATGTTATAGTGAGTTGTATCTATGTTTACTTCTATGTACCTTATTGATTCAGATAAGATATTTTGGTCTTTTATTAAAATATATTTTTATACAATTTGATTACAAACATAATTGTAGTTGGGTTTTAGTCATATAAAGAACACCCCCCGTCACAAGTGCAACATTCCCATCACCAATGCCTCAAATCTCTCACCTCCCCCCCCCCCGCCTGTATTTTTTACTTTTTTTACTTCCCTCATTCATTCACATGTTAGTTGTCAGTATAGTTATTTCTCTAACTGCACTCACCACTCTTTGTGGTGAGCTTCATATCATGAGCTGGACCTTCCAACCCTCATCTCTATTGTCTCTGAAAATTATTTCAAAAATGTCTTTTATTTTTCTTAAAACCCATAGATGAGTGAGATTATTCTGTGTCTATCTCTCTCCCTCTCACTAATTTTACTCAGCATAATATATTCCATGTACATCTATGGGTAGGAAAATTTCATGACTTCATCTCTCCTGGCAGCTACATAATATTCCGTTTTGTGTATATATACCAGAGTTTATTTAGCCATTCATCTGTTGAAAGGCATCTACATTGTTTCCAGAGTTTGGCTATAGTAAATAGCGCTGCATTAATATGGGTGTGAGGGAGTGAATTGTATTTTTGTGTTCCTAGGGTATATTCCTAGGAGTAGTATAGCAGGATCATATGGGAGTTAAACTTCCAGTTTTTTAAGGAATGACCATATTGCTTTCCATAAAGTCTGGACCAGACGGTATTCCCACCAGCAGTGAATGAGAGTTCCTTTCTCTCCATATCCCCTCCTGCACCAATTGTTCTTGTTCTTTGTGATATGTGCCAGTCTATGTGATGTGAGATGATACCTCAATGTTGTTTTGATTAACATCTCCCTGATGATTAGTGATGAGGAGCATTTTTTCATGTGTCTTTTGGCCATTTGTATTTCTTCTTTGACAAAGTGTCTGTTCATTCTTCTTCCCATTTTTTGATGGGATTAGATGTTTTTTTCTTGTAAAGTTCCGTCAGTGTCATATATTTTGGATGTTTGCCCCTTCTCTGATGGGTATTGGATGAATAGTTTCTCCCACTCAGTGGGTGGCTCTTGTATCCTGGGCACTGTTTTCTTTGAGGTGCAGAAGCTTCTCACTTAATATATTCAGATCTGTTTATTTCTGCTTCCACTCGTTTGTAGAGTGCTGTTTCCTCGTTGATGATGCCTTTTATCTCAATGTCATGGAGAGTTTTCCCTACATGTTGTTCTATATACCTTAAGGTTGCAGGTCTGATATCAAGGTCTTTAATCCATTTGGATTTTACCTTTGTACATGGTGTTAGCTGAGGGTCTGAGTTCAGTTTTTGCAAGTGGTAACCAGTTGTGCCAACTCCACTGGTTGAAGAGGCTTTCCTTGCACCATTTAGGATGTCTTGCCTATTTATAAAAAATTAAGTGATAGTATGTCTGGGGAACATTCTCTGAATACTCAAGCCTATTCCACTGATCTGAAGTTCTGTCTTTATTCCAATACCATGCTGTTTTAATAACTATTGTTTTGTAGTACAGTTTAAAATTAGGGAAAGAAATGCCTCCCAAATTCTTTTTCCCAAATACTGATTTAGCTATTCAAGGGTGTTTATTGTTCCAAATGAATTTCGGAAGTGTTTGATCCACTTCTTTGAAGAATGTCATGGGTATTTTTAGAGGGATCACGTGAAATCTATACAATGCTTTGGGGAGTATTGACATTTTAATGATGTTAATCCTGCTAATTCATGAGCAGGGTATGTGTTTCCATTCCTGTGTGTTCTCTCTTATTTCTTGAAGCAGGGTTTTATAGTTTTCTTTGTATAGATCTTTCACGTCTTTAGTCAAGTTGACTCCAAGATATTTGAGTGTGTTGACACTAATGTGAATGGGGTTGTTTTCTTAATGTCCATTTTCTCTATCATTATTGGTGTATAAAAAGGCTATTGATTTTTTGCATGTTAATTTTGTAGCCTGCTACTTTGCTATATGAGTCTATTGTTTCTAGAAGCTTTTTGGTAGAGTCTTTAAGGTTTTCTAAATATAGTATCATGTCATCTGCAAACAGCTTGAGCTTGACTGCTTCCTTTCCTATTTGGATGCCCCTGATATATTTTTCTTGCCTAATTGCTGTAGCAAGGCCTTCCAGTAATATGTTGAATAGGAGTGGTGAGAGAGTACAGCCTTGTCTTGTACCAGAATTTAGAGGAAAAGCTTTAGTTTTTCTCCATTGAGAATAATATTTGCCATTTGCTTGTGGTAGATCACCTTAACTATATTGAGAAAGGTTCCTTTCATTCCCATCTTGCTGAGAGTTTTTATCAAAAATAGGTTTTGGACCTTATAAAATGCTTTCTCTGCATCTATTGATATGATCATGTGGTTTTTATTTTCCTTGTTGTTGATATTGTGTATTATGTTGATAGATTTACAGCTGTTCTACCATCCTTGCATTTCTGGGTTGAAACCTACTTGATTGTAGTGAATGACCTTCTTGACAAGGCATTGGATTTTATTTGCAAGGATTTTGTTGAGGATCTTTACATCTGTGTTCATCAGGGATATTGGTCTGTAATTTTCTTTGGTGGCAACATCTCTGTCTGATTTTGGTATCAAGGTGATGTTGGTCTCATAAAAACTATTTGGAAGTGTTTCTGTTTTTTCAATTTCATGAATGATCCTGGCCAAGATTGGTAGTAGTTCCTCTTGAAAGGTTTGAAAGAATTTATTAGTGAATCCATCTGGGCATGGGCTTTTCTTTTTGGGCAAACATTTGATTACCGTTTTAATGTCCTTAATAGTGATGGGGGTGTTTAGATATGCTACATCCTCCTTATAACCGTGGAAGGTTATAAGAGTCTAAGAATTTATCCATTTCTTCCAGGTTCTCATGTTTAGTTGCAGAGTTTCTCAAAGTAGTCTCTGATTACCCTTTGAATCTCTGCAGTATCTATAGTTATCTCCCTCTTTTTATTTCTAATACATGCTATCAAATTTCTTTATCTTTCTTTGTGAGTTTTGCCAGTGGCCTATCTATCTTGTTTAGTTTTTCAAAGAACCAACTTCTGCTTTTGTTGCTCTTTCGAATTGTTTTTTTGGGTTTCCACTTAATTGATTTCTGCTCTAAGTGTTGTTATTTCCTTCTGCCACCTATTTTTGGCTCCTTTTGTTGATTTTTTTCTAATTTTTAAGGTGCATCATTAAGCTATTCAGGTATGCCCCTTCTTCCTTCCTGATGTGCGCTTAAAAGCTATATTTTTCCTCTTAATACTGCTTTTGTTGTGTCCCATATTCTGATAGTTTGTGTCTTCGTTGTCATTTGTTTCCAGGAAAATTTTATTTTCTCTTTGATTTCATCTCAGACCCACTGGTTGTTCAGTAGTAGGCTGTTTAATTTTCAGTTGTTAAAATTTTTTTTCTGTGTCTCTTGGTAGTTCACATTTAATTGCAGAGCCTGTGGTCAGCAAATGAACCTGCACAATTTCTATCCTCTTGATTTTATGGAGGTATGTTTTATGTGCCAGCATGTGGTCTATCCTGGAGAATGACCCATGTACATTGGAAAAGAATGTGTAAACAGGTATCTGGGGATGGAGTGTCCTATATATATCTAGTAGGCCTCTTTCTTCTATTTCTCTTTTCAGGGCTATTATATGTTTGTTTGGTTTCAGTCTGGTTGACCTATCAAATGTTGACAGGGCAGTGTTAAGGTCTCCCAAAATTATTGTGTTATTGTTGATATCCTCATTCAAATTTTTCAATAATTGTATTAGATATTTCACTGGTCTCTTATTAGGTGCTTATATGTTTAGAAGTGCGATTTTTTTCTGTTGCACATATCCCTTGATTAGTATGAAGTGTCCATCTTTGTCCCTTTCTGAGTCTACAGTTTGTGTCCTCTGATATTAATATGACATCTCCAGCTCTTTTAAGGGTGTTGATTGCTTGGATGATTTTCCTCCAGCCTTTGATTTTGAGTCTATGTTTGATCTGACTATTCAGGTATGTTTCTTGTAGGTAGCAGAAGTTTGGATACATCTTTTTAATCCCATTGAGCCATTTTGTGCCTCTTAACTGTTGCATTTAGTCCATTGACATAGAGGGAGATGATTGTCATGGGATTTAATGTCATCTTTGTGTATAAATTTTGCGTGTCTGTTGGTCAGTCTTGTCTTAAAGTAGACCTTTCAGTTTTTCTTTGAAGGCTGGTTTTTGCATCTGTAAGGTTTCTAAGCTGTTGCTTATCCACGAAGTTATGTATCCTTCTTTCAAACCTGAACATGAGTTTGGCTGGCTGCAGTATTCTAGGTGAAGCATCCTTTTCATTCAGTCTTGTCACAATATCTCATCACTGTCTTCTGACCATGAGAGTTTCTTGTGACATGTTTGCTAAAGTAAATCTTAAGGATGCTCCTTTGAATGTAATTTTTCTTTATTCATCTTGCTGCTTTCAGTATTCTATCTATATCTGTGGTATTTGTCATTGTGACTAGGATGTTCCTTGAGGTGTTTTTCTTCAGGTTTCTTTTAGCTGGTACTCTTTGGGCATGCAGGATTTGATTGCATGAAGTCTTTAGCTCTGGGAGTTTCTCTGTGATGATGTCTTTGACTGTTGATTGTTCCTGGGGATCCCCTTCCTGGGCCTCTGGGATTCCAATGATTCTTATGTTGTTTCTGTTGAATTTATTAAAGACTTCGATTTTCATATGTTCATATTCTTTGAGTACTTTTTTTTAATGCATAATTTTTTTATTTAAACACCTTGATTACATACATGATTGTGTTTGGGTTTCAGTCATAAAAGGAACACCACCCATCACCAGTGCAACATTCCCATCACCCAAGTCCCAAATCTCCCTCCTCCCCACCCAACCCCCGCCTGTACCCTAAACAGGCTCTACATTTCCCTCATACATTCTCAATATTAGGACAGTCCAAATGTAGGTATTTCTCTAACTAAACTCATCACTCTTTGTGGTGAGCTTCCTGAGGTGAGCTGGAACTTCCAGCTCTTTTCTCTTTTGTGTCTGAAAATTATTATTACAAGGGTGTCTTTCATTTTTCTTAAAACCCATAGATGAGTGAGACCATTCTGCGTTTTTCTCTCTCTCTCTGACTTATTTCACTCAGCATAATAGATTCCATGTACATCCATGTATAGAAAAATTTCATGACTTCATCTCTCCTGACAGCTGCATAATATTCCATTGTGTATATGTACCACAGTTTCTTTAGCCATTCGTCTGTTGAAGGGCATCTTGGTTGTTTCCAGAGTCTTGCTATGGTAAATAGAGCTGCAATGAATATAGGTGTAAGGAAGGGGTTTTTGTATTGTATTTTTGTGTTCCTAGGGTATATTCCTAGGAGTGGTATAGCTGGATCGTATGGGAGCTCGATTTCCAGTTTTTGGAGGAATCTCCATATCGCTTTCCATAAAGGTTGAACTAGACAGCATTCCCACCAGCAGTGGATAAGAGTTCCTTTCTCTCCACATCCCCGCCAACACTGTTTATTCTCATTCTTTGTGATGTGTGCCATTCTCTGGGGTGTGAGGTGGTATCTCATCGTTGTTTTGATTTGCATCTCCCTGATGATTAGTGATGTGGAACATTTTTTCATGTGTCTTTTGGCCATGTGTATTTCTTCTTTGTCAAAGTGTCTGTTCATTTCTTCTCCCCATTTTTTGATGGGGTTAGATGTTTTTTTCTTGTAAAGTTCTGTCAGTGCCTTGTATATTTTGGAGATTAGCCCCTTATCTGATGGGTATTGGGTGAATAGTTTCTCCCACTCAGTGGGTGGCTCTTGTATCCTGGGCACTATTTCCTTTGAGGTGCAGAAGCTTCTCAGCTTAATATATTCCCATCTGTTAATCTCTGCTTTCACTTGCTTGGAGAGTGCAGTTTCCTCCTTGAAGATGCCTGTAATGTCCTGGAGTGTTTTGCCTATGTGCTGTTCTATATATCTTATGGTTTTGGGGCTGATATCGAGGTCTTTAATCCATTTGGATTTTACCTTTGTACATGATGTTAGCTGGGGGTCTAAGTTTAATTTTTTGCAAGTGGCTATCCAATTGTGCCAACACCACTTGTTGAAGAGGCTTTCCCTGCTCCATTTAGGATTTCCTGCTCCTTTATCAAAAATTAGATGGTTGTATCTCTGGGGAACATTTTCTGAGTATTCAAGCCTATTCCACTGATCTGAGGACCTATCCTTATTCCAATACCATGCTGTTTTGATAACTGTTGCTTTGTAGTACAGTTTAAAGTTGGGAAAAGTAATTCCTCCCATATTCTTTTTCCCAATGATTGCTTTAGCTATTCGAGGGTGTTTATTGTTCCAAATGAATTTCAAAAGTGTCTGATCCACTTCTTTGAAGAATGTCATGGGTATCTTTAGAGGGATGGCATTAAATCTGTATAATGCCTTGGGGAGTATTGACATTTTGCTGATGTTAATCCTGCCAATCCATGAGCAGGGTATGCGTTTCCATTTCCGTGTGTCCTCTCTTATTTCTTGGAGCAGAGTTTTATAGTTTTCTTTGTATAGGTCCTTCACATTTTTAGTCAAGTTGATTCCAAGATATTTGAGTTTGTGTGGCACTATTGTGAATGGGGTTGTTTTCTTAATGTCCATTTCATCCTTATTACTATTGGTATATAGAAAGGCCATTGATTTTTGTGTGTTAATTTTGTAGCCTGCCACCTTGCTATATGAGTCTATTGTTTCTAGAAGCTTTTTGATAGAGTCTTTAGGGTTTTCTAAGTAGAGTATCATGTCATCTGCAAACAGTGAGAGCTTGACTTCTTCCTTTCCTATCTGGATTCCCTTGATATCCTTTTCTTGCCTAATCGCTATAGCAAGTACTTCCAGTGCTATGTTGAATAGGAGTGGTGAGAGAGGACAGCCTTGTCTTGTGCCAGAATTTAGAGGGAAGGCTTTCAGTTTTTCTCCATTGAGGATAATATTTGCCACTGGCTTGTGGTAGATGGCCTTCACTATATTGAGAAAGGTTCCCTCCATTCCCATCTTGCTGAGAGTTTTGATCAAGAATGGGTGTTGGACCTTATCAAATACTTTCTCTGCATCTATTGATATGATCATGTGGTTTTTATTTTTCTTGTTATTGATGTTGTGTATTATGTTGATAGATTTACGGATGTTAAACCAGCCTTGCATTCCTGGGATGAAACCTACTTGATCGTAGTGGATGATCTTCTTAACGAGGCATTGAATCCTATTTGCCAGGATTTTGTTGAGGATCTTTGCATCTGCATTCATCAGTGATATTGGTCTGTAATTTTCTTTTTTGGTAGCGTCTCTGTCTGGTTTAGGTATCAAGGTGATGTTGGCTTCATAAAAGCTATTTGGAAGTGTTTCTGTTTGTTCAATTTCATGAAAGAGTCTTGCCAAGATTGGCAGTAGTTCCTCTTGGAAAGTTTGATAGAATTCATTAGTGAATCCATGTGGGCCTGGGCTTTTGTTTTTCGGCAGACATTTGATTACTGTTTTAATTTCATCAATGGTGATGGGGGTGTTTAGATATGCTACATCCTCTTCCTTCAACCGTGGAAGATTATAAGAGTCCAAGAATTTATCCATTTCTTCCAGGTTCTCATTTTTAGTGGCGTAGAGTTTTTCAAAGTAGTTTCTGATTACCCTTTGAATCTCTGTCATATCAGTAGTGATCTCTCCTTTTTCATTCCTGATACGAGTTATCAAGTTTCTCTCTCTCTCTTTCTTTGTTAGGTTTGCCAGTGGTCTATCAATCTTGTTTATTTTTTCAAAGAACCAACTTCTGCTTTCGTTGATCTTTCGGATTGTTTTTTGAGTTTCCACTTCGTTGATTTCTGCTCTCAGCTTTGTTATTTCCTTCTGTCTTCCTATTATTGGGTCCTTTTGTTGAGCATTTTCTAGTTCTATTAGCTGTGTCATTAAGCTACTCAGGTAAGCTCCTTCTTCCTTCCTGATGTGTGCTTGCAAAGCTATAAATTTTCCTCTCAGTACTGCTTTTGCTGTGTCCCATAAGTTCTGAGAGTTTGTGTCTTTATTGTCATTTGTTTCCAGGAACCTTTTTATTTCCTCCTTGATTTCATCTCGGACCCACTGGTTATTGAGCATGAGGCTGTTTAACTTCCAGGTGTTAAAGTGTTTCTTCTGAGTCCCTTTGGAGTTCACAAATAATTTCAGAGCCTTGTGGTCAGCGAGGGTAGTCTGCAAAATTTCTATCCTCTTGATCTTATGGAGGTATGTTTTATGTGCCAGCATGTAGTCTATCCTGGAGAATGTCCCATGTACATTGGAGAAGAATGTGTATCCAGGTTTCTGGGGATGGAGTGTCCTATATATATATCCACTAGGCCTCTTTCTTCCATTTCTCTCCTCAGGTCTAGTATATTCTTGTTGGGTTTCAGTCTGGTTGACCTGTCCAGTGTTGACAAAGCCGTGTTAAGGTCCTCCACAATTATTGTGTTGTTGTTGATATTATTTTTCAGATTTGTCAACAGTTGTATTAAATATTTTGCTGGCCCCTCATTCGGTGCATATATGTTTAGGAGAGTGAATTCTTCCTGCTCTACGTACCCCTTGATTAATATAAAATGTCCGTCTTTGTCCCTTACAACCTTCCTGAGTATGAAGTTTGCATTATCTGATATTAGTATGGCCACTCCAGCTTTTTTATGGGTGTTGTTTGCTTGGATAATTTTTCTCCAGCCTTTTATTTTGAGTCTATGTTTGTTCTGACTATTCAGGTGCGTTTCTTGTAGGCAGCAGAAGGTTGGATTGAGTTTTTTGATCCATTTAGCCACTCTGTGTCTCTTAACTGGTGCATTTAGTCCATTGACGTTGAGAGAAAGAATTGTCCTGGGATTTAACGCCATCTTTATTTCAAAATTTGGTGTGTCTTTTGGGTAGTCTTGTCTTAGATTAGGTCTTTCAGTTTTTCTCTTAAGACTGGTTTTGGGGGGCCGGAGAGATAGCATGGAGGTAAGGCGTTTGCCTCTCATGCAGGAGGTCATCGGTTCGAATCCCGGCGTCCCATATATGGTCCTCCCGTGCCTGCCAGGAGCAATTTCTGAGCCTGGAGCCAGGAATAACCCCTGAGCACTGCCGGGTGTGACCCAAAAACCACAAAAAAAAAAAAAAAAAAAAAAAAAAAAAAAAAAAAAGACTGGTTTTGTGTCTGTGAAGTTTCTGAGCTGTTTTTTGTCTGTGAAACCATGTTTTCTTCCATCAAACCGGAAAGTGAGTTTTGCTGGGCATAGTATTCTGGGTGAAGCATTCATTTCATTCAGTCTTGTCACAATATCCCACCACTGCTTTCTGGCATTGAGTGTTTCTGGTGACAGGTCTGCTGTAAATCTCAGGGAAGCTTGCTTGAACATGATTTCCCCTTTTGATCTTGCTGTTTTCAGAATTCTGTCTCTATCTGTGGGATTTGTCATTGTGACTAGGAT
This sequence comes from Suncus etruscus, assembly GCF_024139225.1. Taxonomy (NCBI): domain Eukaryota; kingdom Metazoa; phylum Chordata; class Mammalia; order Eulipotyphla; family Soricidae; genus Suncus; species Suncus etruscus. The sequence continues at coordinate 135,853,778 of NC_064853.1, read as the reverse complement.
GTGTCTTGGGGTGGTTTTTCTGGGGTCTCTTTTGGTTGGTACTCTTTGGGCATGCAGGATTTGATCACATATATTCTTTAGCTCTGGAAGTTTCTCTTTAATGATGTTCTTGACCATTGATTCTTCCTGGAAATTTTCTTCCTGGGTCTCTGGGACTCCAATGATTCTTAAGTTGTTTCTGTTGATCTTATCATAGACTTCTATTTTCGTCTGTTCCCATTCTTTGACTAATTTTTCCATTGTCTGCTCATTTGCTTTAAGTTTTTTGTCCAATCTCTCCTGCTGTATGGAATTGTTATGTATCTCATCTTCCACAGCACCAAGTCTATTCTCAGCTTCTGATACCCTGTCCCAGAGCTTATCCATTTTGTCATTCACTTCGTTTACTGACTTTTTCAGGCCTGTTAGTTGACATGTTATTTCAGTTTGGAGTTTTGTCATTTCTGCCTTCATATTTTCTTGGTTCTTATTAGTGTTCTGTTCAACTTGATCCATGGTTTCTTGGAGTCTGTTGAGCACCTTCCATATTGCTAGTCTAAAGTCCTTATTTGAGAGGTTGATTAGTTGTTCAGTCATTATCTGGTCCTCAGAATTGTCATCTTCATTCTCTATGTCTGATGCTGGCCTGCGTTGTTTCCCCATTGTCACACTTGTATTGTGGGTTTTTCTACGTGTTGTGGTGGTATTCATTGTCTATATGATGTAGGCAGCACACTCCTCTGGCTCCTCCCTTTCTGGATGGGCTGACTTACCTCTAAGGGAGGGGAGTCCTCCGTGGATGAAGCCTCACACTGGGTCAAATCTTAGGCCCGAGCATGCAACAGAGAAGACAGTCCAGAGAGAAATGTTTGCTTCTGTGATATAGTGCCGTTGTTAGTGTGATTTTTCCTTCTTGTTGCAATGGAGTTCTTTCCTTAGAAAGAGTGCACGGCCGCGTAGCGAAGCGGAGCGGCCGTGCTCCTCTGAGCCTCTTTTTGCCCCACTCGCAAGAGTTTCACGCAAGAGGACAGTAGACAGACATAGACAGGTCACACTCACAGTCTTTCACAGCTGAGCCCCACTGGGCCGGTGTACTTTTGCGGATTTTCCCCGCCTGGTGTCACACCTCTTTGAGTACTTTTTTCCATTGTCTGCTATATGGCATTCTGCATTTCATCTTCCAATTCACTGATTCTGTCCTTGGCTGCTGTTACCCTGTTCGAGAGGCTTTCCATAGAGGTTTTCAGTTCAGCTACCATGTTTTTCAGACCTGTTATTTTAGTTTGGAGTTTTCTGATTTCTATCTTTGTGTTCTGTTCTGCTAGAGCTATGTTTTCTTTGATTTCTCTGAGGATCTTCCATATTTCTATTCTAGATTCTTTATCTGAGAGATGAATCAGATGGTTGGTATTTTTTTGGGTCATCAGAGCTATCATCTACATTCTCTGTTCATGCTGTTTGCCTATGAGTTTTCCCCATTGTCACACTTGTACTGTGATATTTTTCTATGTGTTATGGTGGGGTTCATTAGTTAGAAAGAGTGAGCAGCCGCAAAGTGAAGTGGAGCAGCCACACACTTCTGGAGCCTTTAGGAGACAGTTTTCTCTGGGTCTTTCTTGGCCTACTCAGGAGAGTTTCAGGAGATAGAAGAGAAGAGAAACAGGCAAAGGTGACCGGTCCCCTCAGTCTCTCTCCCAGTTGCTATGCTCACAGCAGGGGCCAGACCCCTCTTGCCTTCACAGACAAAGGCGGTATTTTGGTCTTGATTTGATTTCTGTGCATGGTGTTAGAAAGGAGTCTGAGGGTTGTGGGATTGCAGGGGTTCTTTCACTCATTACTTTGATTATAAAATTATGATTTTTTGCTCCTTTTTTTTCTTTTTTGCATTTTTGAGCCACATCCAGAAATGCTCAAGGATACTTCTGGATCTGTACTCTTGAACTATTTCTGGTGGGGCTCTGGAAAGTATATAAGGTACAAGGGATTGAATCCAGGTCAGTTGATGCAAGACAAATGCCCTACCTGCTGCTTTTCTTTTCCCTCTTGTAGTTTCATTTAAAAATTTTGATGTAAACTTTATATTGTATTTCTTGTATTTGAGACTTTGCTTCTCTCTGATTTAAGTATTTCCTCTATCTTTAATTCTTGCCATTGTGGTTACAATATATCTTGGAATTGTGTAATCTGTTCAACATTAATAGGCTATGGGAGATCTCAGCTTTAATCTCTTTCACCAGCTATTCTTTCCCTTTTCCTCTTTCCTGTCCTCTGTAATTCCTGTGATTTGGAAGTTGTTCCTCTTGTTATTGAGTATTAAATAGCTCATATTTTTATTCTTTAAAGTTTTCATTTAAGTGATTACAGTTTTATATTGTTATTTAAATGTGTATTTGATATAAAGACAAACGTATTTTGGTGTACATTTTAAGTATATTTAATTTTTCATTCTCTTTCCTACTTACTCTACTTTGAGTGTGCCTTGTTTTTGAGGTAACTGTTTCAATTTTTTTTGTTTTGTTTTGTTTTTTTGTTTTTGGGCCACACCCGGAGTTGCTCAGGGGTTACTCCTGGCTGTCTGCTCAGAAATAGTTCCTGGCAGGCATGGGAACCATATGGGACACCGGGATTCAAACCAACCACCTTTGGTCCTGGATCGGCTGCTTGCAAGGCAAACTCCACTGTACTATCTCTCTGGGCCCTACTGTTTCAATTTTTGATTTCTTCCATTTTGCTGCTGAGTCAAGGTCTGTATTCTTTAGCTCCATCTTTCCTGTTTGAGTTGATTCTTTTATGCTTTCCATTTTATTGAGTATTTTATTGAGTCTGTTGAATCTTTCTTCCATAGATTGCCTCAGTTTAGTGAATATCAAAAGGCTTATTGCTTTCAAATTATCTTCAGCAGTGTTGAAAGTTCTGAGGTACATGTAGTCTTGTCTGTTCTTTATCCTCATCTATTAATGTAGCTGTATTCCTCCTATTTTTCCCCTTAGGCTTTGTGATAACTAAGTGTAGAACTCTGAGTTCTAAATATTCTGAGCAGTAATTTGGCGTTCCTATTTCAATATCAAGATAATGCCTATGACCCTATGATTCCTGTCTTTTCGATGTTTTGGAAGAGTCTGAGGATTAATGGTAGTAATTCTTCTCTAGATGTTTGATAGAATTCGCCTGTAAACCCATCTGGTCCTGGACTTCCATTTTTGGGGAGTTTCTTAATTACTGTTTCAATTTTTTTAGTTGTGATTGGCCTATTTAGACTTTCTACCACCTCCTTATTAAGTCTCGGGAGATATTTTTTCCAGGAATCTGTCCATTTTTTCTGAGTTTTCTAACTAAACTGAATACAGTTGCTCACATAAGCCCTCAGGCTGTATTGTATTTCTTGAAATTCTATTATAATCTCTTTTATTTATTTGAGTATTTTTTCTTTTTTTTTTCCTTGTGAGTCTTGCCAGCAGTTTGTCTATAGATCAGCTCCTGATCTCATTATTATTTGTATCCCAATTAATGCTTTTGCTGTGTCCCAATTTGTTTGGCAATTTGTTTCTTCATTGTTCATTCATCTCAAGAAATCATTTTATTTCTTTATTTCTTCTCTAATCCAGCTGTTGTTGAGCAGCATGTTGTTTAGTCTCTAGGCATTAGTTTTTCTCTACATCTTCTTTTTACAGTCAATCTTGATCTCTGGTGCATTGTCGTCTGATAGGGTGCTTGGTCTAATTCTTATATTTGTGATTTTATGTTAGATTTGTGTCCTAAGGTGTGGTCTATCCTAGGAAAGGTTCCATGTGCACTTGAAAATGTGTATTCCGCTTTCTGAGGATGGAGGGCCCTTTATAAGGCCATTAGTGCTTTTCTGGGACAGCAGCTACAAGTTGCTTTCTTCGGAATGGATGTTCCCACCTGTGACAGGGGCAAATTGTCCACTAACTGTGCTGTGACCTACCAGTTTCTTGTACCTTTTTCATATGGCATGTACAGACACAAAAGTGAACAATTTTGGATCTTTTGAATTAGGCGTATTTCAAGTTATGTTGGAAATTAAATCTGGTGAGGGAGCATCCTTTATACTTAGCTAGCTGCTGTTACAGAGGCTAATGCATTTTAAAGTGATCTCCATTGTATATTCTATGTTTCAGCATAGCAATGTGGGTGTGAGAATGGGAGGATGAAAGAGACGGAGTGAGAGGGGGGAGAGAGAGAATGATGGGGAAAAAAAGACTGTGAAAAGAGGAGGAGGAACTGGGAATTGGTGGGGAAGAAAAGACTTCCTTAATAAAAGTAATTTTGATCTTAAATAATAGTTTCCTTAAAGCCTATAATTTCTGTTACTGAAATGAAAGAAAATAATGTGTCTTTAGTAACACCTTTCCTGTTTTCTCTTTCCATCAACTGCCATTGGTCAACATGGTAATGGCACTGACTCAATCCTTACTTGTTGACCATTGTTCCTCGTCTTTTCTGTGGGTTAGGTGAGAAAGAACTTGAATAAGAAAAGGAGACTTCTAATAGGGACTAACAATCTTTGACTAATGTCAAAAGAAGAACTTGCATTAAAAGAAAAGTTTCAGGGGCTGGAGAGATAGCATGGAGGTAAGGCGTTTGCCTTTCATGCAGAATGTCATAGGTTCAAATCCCGGCATTCCATATGGTCCCCCGAGCCTGGAGTAACCCCTGAGCACTGCCAGTTGTGGCCCAAAAACAAAAAAACAAACAAAAAGAAAGAAAAGAAAAGTTTCAGCCCACAGGCTTTTTTACTTTTATTTTTGATTTGGGGCCACATAAATTTGGTGGTGCTCAAGGGTTGCTTCTGGATCTGGCTCAAGAATCACTGATGGTGGGTTTATGAGTCTATATGGAATGTCAGGATTGAACCCAGGTCAGGTACAAGCAAACACACTAACCACTATACTATCTCTCCAGCCTCAGACCCAGGCTTTTTGGAATATTTAGCAGGTTTCTTCCATCATTATCCTGACCTTATTCCTGCTTTAGTTCCACCAACTCTTTCCTTCCCTTGATTTTTCACAGTCAACATTTGTTACCCTATGTAACTATTTCCTCTCAGCCAACAAAGAAAAGGAACACGTAACTTAGTATTTGGCTGGCTTGACTGGATTATTTAGTATTGCTATTTTTAGGAGGTAAATGAATGTCATAGTTCTTGTTTCCTTGTTTTCTTCTTGAAATAAACTATGTCTTGCAACTTGTTTTTTATAAGTGGACTCTTAGCAGGCCCTAGTGTTTGGCAAATATTATTATTTTCTCTCATAAAGATAATTAATGGAATGGTCACTGTGTTTCCTAGTCTTTGAAGAAGCTGTGTCTTCACTGTACTATTGTCAGCTAAGAGGAGCTAGAAAGTTTGATCACAACATTGAGTTGGAGAGTCACATTGAAAAACAGTGGAACCAGAACCTGTCCTACTCCATTCACACCTGAGTCATGCTTTCCACATAAATGTAGTGGTTTGAATTCCATAGGGGACTTTGATATTGTAATGAATTTTAAACTTACAATTTATAACTCAGGTGGAAAACAACGTGTTTTACTTTATTTCAATAGAATTCAACTGAATTCTGCAATAACCATTTTCAACAATGGGGTGGAAATTCAAGCTGGCCAGTGTGCCATTTGAAGCTCAAAATTATTCTCCACTCTTAAACGTTTCTCTCTTGGTTTCCTGCACAGGATACATCTGGGTAAAGAGGAAGGACAGCCTGAGGATATATCACTGTGCTCAAGATGCCTCCTTGCATGCTAGAGGAGAAGGATTCGCAGCCGAATCATTTGTTTTCTATTGTCTTAATATGATATACACTCGCTAACCCATATCATGTAGTCCCTTCTTGTTTGAGTAAAGCTTAGAGACTCGCCCTCATCTTGATCCTTGTGCTGCCCCACTATAGCCTCTGTTGTGTAAGCACATCTAGCTCTGGGCAAGAACCCCTTCTCAGTGCTGAGGGATTCTTGCAAAACTTAAAGTGCAAGTTCTGAGGTCTGCCTTTCTTTCACCTTGACTTTGAGATAAGGGGTGGGGGGACCTTGGCAATGAGTTCTTGCAACAGCACAGTTTTAACTTTAGGTTCCAGATAAAAGGGTTAAAAGTTTTTCTGCCTTTTGTATTTAAAGAGAGCTAGGCATTGTCTACTGGGGACTGGGAGTGGTGTCTGAGACTGGTGGCAGGAAGGAAAAGGTAAATAGGAAGCCACAGAAATTTTCTCAGCTAAATTCTCACGTGGCCTCTCTGTAAGTTCCTTACCCTGCCTCTTATCTCTTGTCTGATACTTGGAGGTTTTTTTTCTTTTTTTCTTTCTTTTTTTTTTTTTTTTTTTTTTTTTGTTATTTTCTTATACTTGAGGCACTTGGTTTAACAGTATTTGTTAACATAAGGATTCCTGCATGCAACATTAACACCACTCCCCTCCACCTTACTCCACTCAGGGTAACCTCATAGCTATCCCTCTGCCCTTTTAGCATAATAAACTTTTAATTTCAAAATCAAACATCTTTGTAATGGACACGTCAAACAAAGGTTAGATTAGACAAACATTAGAGCAGCATTCCAAAGAAAATGGAAAAAAAAACTGCCATCAAGGACCATATTTCAAAAAACTCTTATTTTTTGTAATGATTGCTAGAATCCAATACTAATAGTATTGCAAACAAGGTCTAATATTTTCTTATATGTGCTATGGGTTACTTAAGCGTTTCAGAGTGTTTCCTTTTTCAACAGCATCTGTGTATGTTTTTTTGTTCTTACCTACTTCAGCTTCTTTTTTATGCAAAACAAACAGGGCAACAACATACATAATTATGGAGAATTTCAGCACCTCTATCAGTCCCCAAGTGACTGAGATCTTCTCCTGGAACAAAAAGTCATGACTTTTGAAAATCATAAGGGAACTGTGAGGAACCAGTCGTGTGCATAGCCTCAAATTACCTTCCATCAATAGTGAATAAACTACAGAGTTCCTAATCTGTAGGAAGACCACCTTGGTCTTGATCAGATGCGATCAGAAACTGTTTCCTGTAGGTGGTTCCTGAACAACCAGCCATCTTCACCCACCTTACACTTCTGAGGGCACTTTCCTAACTGGGAGCAGAGTCCCTAAAACCACACTTCTCCCAGGTTCTGGACAGAACCATGTATGTGCCCTCAACAGAACTGGCAATCTGTCTCACCATTGTTCTATCTACCGCATTACAGGACTTCACGAACCATCTGAGACAGTGTTTAGTACCACTGATCATGCCCGAGAGAAACTATCAAAGACAGGCAGGAACCTCCATTTGTGCCCTTTGATGGCCCTCATCTAAATAGTTCAAGGACGCAAGGAAGGGGCTGGAGATATAGCACAATGGTGGGGCATTTGCATGCAGCCAACTAGAGAGGGACCTATTAGATTCCCAGCATCCCAAATGGTCCCCCAGTCTGTCAGGGGTGATTTTTGAGTGCAGAGCCAGGAATAAGCCCTGAGCACCATTGGGTGTGGCCCAAAGAACCAATCAATTAATCAAATCAATAAATAGAGAAAAAATTAAAAATAAATAAAATAGTTTAAGGATGAGTGCTGCTGGGTTTAGAACATACAGGGAAGAGCTATGAGGTAATTCAGACCTCTACCTAGAAAGAAGCTCATTTAGTCCACGATAGAATTCTTTTTTTTTTTTTTTTTTTTTTTTTTTGGTTTTTGGTTTTTGGGTCACACCCAGCAGTGCTCAGGGGTTACTCCTGGCTCTGTGCTCAGAAATCGCTTTTGGCAGGCACAGGGGACCATATGGGATGTTGGGATTCCAACCACCATCAGTCCTGGTTCAACTGTATGCAAAGCAAACGCTCTACTGCTATGCTATATCTCTCCAGCCCCACAACAGAATATCTTACCAGTCCTCAGACCCCTCAAAAGCATGGGCAAACTCTAGTCAAGGCTCTCCTGTTTTGGGGATGGGGACTTCCTCTCTCCCAGTACCCTTTTGGCCTGGGCCAGAGCACTCTTCCACTGTCTGGGCCAAAGTAAGTGTGAGAACTCTGACAAGTCTTTATCACCTAGAACTGCTTCACATAATACCAGTGTCCCTATCTGCTTATCTATGTTCAGCTCTGAAACTCCTGTTTCCTCTGTGATAAACTGCACTACTCTCTAGTTATTTCTCCTCTCCAACTAGCATGATGTTTGCCAGTGGAGTGAGTAGATGGCAAATAGTTTGTCTTTAGAGAAACATTATCACATCAAGGTCACAAAACTGTGAAAACATTCACACACACTCACACACTAATCCTCTTCCTGTAAGATGTAAGAAATATTAAGACAGAAGAAATAGAATGGCCCCATATAAGTTGTTAGTGTAGTCACTATGCTGTCAATATTAATTTCCACATGGCTAGTACTTGAGTTTCTGTTTAATTAAAATAATCTTTGAGGATTCCATTTATATCTCTATTAGTTTATTGAGCAAGGTAAATAGATATTTTTCTCATTCAAAAATATATCAGGTGCTTTAGGAATTTATTCAGTTCTGACCCTTGTTGGGTCTAGGTCTCTTCTCATTGTCCAAGCTGCTACTTTTAACCTTGTATAAAAAGTCACCCCTCCATCCTTCCCTCTCTCCTTCTGTTTCTCCCCTTCTCTCTCCAGGGTCCTGGGCACCACCAGTGTTAGAAGCTTTGGTCTTGTCCCAACACCATTCTCTATTCACTATACTCTTTCCTGGTTTGCAGTCTCATTAGTGGGACTCTCAGTGGGACTGTGCCCCAGTGATTCTCTGTCATCCAGACTTTCCTTAGTCTCTAACCATGGTTACATGTGCTTGGCTGAAATCCCAGTGCTTGTTATCTAGTTACTGTCCAGGTGTTAAAGCCCTGCATGATTCTGTGTGTGTGTTTGTAGGTAGATGCAGAGAAAGAGAGAAAGAAAGAAGGTAGGCTGGGGCTGCTTTTTTATCTTCTGCCTTTTTCTACTCCCAACCATCCAATTATCTATTTTTTAATTAATTAAACCACTGTGAAACACAAAGTTACATAGTTGTTCATGAGTGAGTTTCAGTCATACAACGTAGGAATACCATCTCTTCACCAGTTTTCATATTCCTCCATCAATGCCCCCAGTTTCCATCCTAGCATGCCTCTATGGTAGACACTTTTCTTTTTCCCTTTTTACATTTAGACACAGTAGTACATTTAGACACAGTATTTTCAATGCTGTGCAGTTTTCTGTTTGCTTGTTTGTTTGTTTGTTTGTTTTTAGGTCACACCCAGCAGTGCTCAATGGTTACTCCTGGCTCTGCACTCAGAAGTCGCTTCTGGCAGACTCAGGGGATTATATGGGATGCCGGGGTTTGAACCCAGTCGTCCTCCTTTGGCCATGTGCAAGACAAATGCCTTACCACTGTGCTATCACTCCGGCCCAATGTTGTGCAGTTTTAAACTGAAACACTATCATGCATATCATTTATTTTCATTTAAGCACCCCGCACTTTTTAGAATGATCAGTTCACACTATCATTATCCCTTCTCTGATCTAACCTTCCTCCTCCACTGTACCAAGCTTTCTCCTAAGGACCAGTCCTTGACTTTTGTTTCTATTGTCTTTGGGTATTCTTCTCCTACTATATATTCTTATATTTCTCAAATGAATGCTATCTTTCTATATCGCTCCCTCTAACTCATTTCACTTAGCTTGATACTCTACATGCCCAGCCATGTATCAGCAAAAAAAAATTTATTTTGTTTTTGGGCCACACCGGATGATGCTCAGGGGTTACTCCTGGTTATGTGCTCAGAAATCACTCCTGGCTCAGGGGACCAAAAAAGACGCCTGGGATTGAATTGAGGTTTATCCTGGGTCAGCCACATACAAGGCAAATGCCCTACCACTGAGTTATTGCTCTGGCCCCCAATTTTTTTATTCTCATTTTTTCTAATGGCTTCAAGTATTTTGTTGTGTAGTTGTGCCATGGCTTCTTTATACTCTTGACTGTTCTTGAGCACTTGGGTTGTTTCGAGATTTTTGACTACTGTGCATAGTGCTACAATGAACATATCAGTGTAGATGCTTTTTCTGCATTGTGTTTAGGGGGCAGTGGGTATATATATCCAGGAACAAAATTGCTGTGTAGTATGAAAGCTCAATTGCTAGTTTTTTGAAGAATGTTCATATATTTTTCAAAAAAGTCTAAACCAATCAATATTCCCATCTGCATCCTTTTTCCCTCCTTTTCCCCTCAGCCATGCCATGCCAACACTGGTTGTTTTTTTATTCTTTTAGTTGAGTGATTTGCATTACTCTGAAGATTAGTGATATAGTGCATTTTTTCACGAGCCTTGTGTATTTATGTTCTGAGGAAGTTTCTTTTCAATTTCTCCCCATTTTTGGAATGGGGTTAGATTTTTTTCTTTAAAGTTTTAGCAGTACTTCATATATCTTGGATATTAATCTTTTATTGGATGAGTGGTGGGCAAATAATTTGTCCCAGTCTGTGGGATGTCTTTGTACTCTGGTTTTGAGATACAGAAGCATCTTAATTTAATGTAGTCCCATTTATTTAACTTTTATTTCACTTTGCTGGTCAGTGGCATTTATCTTTAAAGATGGCACTAGTTTAAAAGTTATAAAGAGATCTGCCAATGTTTTCTTTTCCTCTACCTTATCAATTCAAGTCTGATATCAAGGTCTTTATTCCATTTTGATTTGACTCCATGTATGGCATTAAAAGAGGTCTAACTTCAATATTTTTGCATATAGCCAACCAGTTTCCCAACATCATTTGTTAAAGAGAATTTCCTTGCTCGTCTTCATAAATTTTACTCCTTTATCAAAGTTATATCTGAAGGCTTGTCTCTGGATTTTCAATTCCATTCCACTAATTTGAGTTTCTGTCTTTATTCCAATACTATGCTTTTTTAATAACGATTGCTTTGTAGTACAGTTTGAAGCTGGGAAAAGTGATGCCTTCCATTTTTTTTCTAAGAATGAGTTGACTGTTTAGGAGGGCTTATTGTTCCATATAAATTTCAGAAATCTTTGATCTCTTTCTTTGAAAAATGTCATTGTTGGGCCAGGAGAGATAGCACAGCAGCGTTTTCCTTGCAAGCAGCTGATCCAGGATCTAAGGCGGTTGGTTCAAATCCCGGTGTCCCATATGGTCCCCCGTGCCTGCCAGGAGCTATTTCTGAGCAGACAGCCAGGAGTAACCCCTAAACATCAACGGGTGTGGCCCAAAAACCAAAAAAAAAAAAAATAAAGAAAGAAAAAGAAAAATGTCATGGTTATTCTTATAGAGACTACAGTGAATTTGTATAATGCTTTGGGGAGATAGATAGTAACATTTTGATTATGTTAATCCTCCCAATCCATGAAAAGGAAATGTTTCCAGTTAGTCATGCCCTCTATTATTTCTTTAATTAGTGTCTTGTAGTTTCTTTTTATACATCTTTCACTCTTTGGTTAAGCTCATTTCCACTTGATTTTCTGAGGCACAATGGTGAATGAGGGTTTTTATTTTTTATTTATCTTCTATTTTATTATTTGTTTATAGAAAACCCATTAATTTTTGCATTTTGATTTTGTAGCTATATGTCTATTGATTCTAGGAGCTTATTTTATAGAGCCTTTAAGGATTTCTTTTTTTTTTTAGCCTTTAAGGATTTCTAAATATTATTTTCTTATCTTCAAATAGTGAAAGCCAGACTTCTTTTGTATGTGGATCTCAATATATTATTTTTGCCTAATTGTTGTGGCAAGTACTTCCAGTAATGTATTGAATAGAAGTAGTAAGAGTGGGCAACCTTAATTTGTACCTGACCTTAGATGAAAGTTTTTAGTTTTTTCCTATTGAATATAATGTTTGCTGTAAGCCAATATGGCAAATGACTTTGACTGTGTTAAGAGAAGACCCTTCAATTTCCATTATATTGAGAAATTTTATCACGACAATGTGCTGGATATTGTCAAATATTAAATATTTTCTCTGCATCAGTTGATATTATGATGACTTTTTTGATATGAGATGTTGTCAGCATTGATTGACTTATATATGTTAAAACACCCTTGCATCCCTAGGACAAACCACATTGCCATGGTATATGATCTTTTTGATGAATTGTTTAATTTAATTAGCTACTATTTTGTCTTATCAGTATTTTAATCTGCTAGTATTTTGATAAAAATCATCAAGGATACTGGACGTAATTTTTTATGATGTCTCTTTTTGGTATCAGGGTAATATTTGTTTCATACAAACTGTTCAGGAGTGTTTCTATTTCTTTGAAAAGGATTGGCACCTGGCCTTCTGGAAAGGTTTTAAAGAACACTTTATTGAATACATCTGGGGCTGGGCTTCTGTTTGGGGGAAAATTTTTGATTACCATTTCAATTTCTTCTATAGAGATAGGTGTTTCAAATAATGTTGGTTCAGTATTTGAAGGTTATAGGGGTTCGTAAATTTATACATTCCTTCTGGTTCTCTCATTTAATAGCAAATAGATTTCCAGAGTAATCTTTGACAATCATTTGAATTTTTAAAGTATCTGTTGTGATGTCCCCTACTTCAATTCTGATTTAGTTTATTAAGATTGCCTATTTTTCTTTGTAAATATTGTTTGTGGTATATTGATCTTGTTAATTTTTTCAAAGAACCAGCTCTTTTTTTTAATATAAAATCTTTATTTAAACACCACGATTACAAGCATGATTGTAGTTGGGTTTCAGTCATAGCAGCTTTTGTTTTCATTGGTTTTGGGGCCAGACCTGGCAGTGCTCAGGGGTTACTCCTGGCTATCTGCTCAGAAATGGCTCCTGGCAAGCACAGGGGACCATATGGGACACTGGGATTCGAACCAACCACCTTAGGTCCTGGATTGGCTGCTTGCAAGGCAAATGCCGTTGTGCTGTCTCTCTGGCTCCAGCTCTTGTTTTTATTAATCTTTTGAGTTTTTTTAAAATTCCAAATAATTAATTTCTGCTCTAAGTTTTATTTCCTTCCTCTTGCAAGCTTTAGCTACTTTTGTTGGTGATTTTCCAGTTTCTTAATCTGTGCGTTCATTTATATTTTATATTTATAGATATAAATTTATATATATTATATCTATGTAATATTTTATAATATGTAATAACATATATGTATAAATGTATATGTATATAATATACATAATATGTAAATAACATAATATATATCACAACATTATTGTGACCATTTGCCTAAACTATAATAAAAATTTATTGTAAAAAAGAAAAATGGAGGACCAGTGTGATAGCACAGCTGGAACTAGTAGGGTATTTTTCTTCCAAGCAGCTGACCTGGTTTGATATCCAGCATTCCCAATGCCGAGCCTGAACGCAAAGCTGGAAATAATACCTAAGGACTGCCAGGTGTGCACCCCTTTCCAAAGAAAGAAAATAGTGCCAAAGAGATAGTTTAGTGGGAAGGCAATTGCTTTACATGCAGCTGACATAAGTTCAACTTTCTAACATATATGGTGCTTTGAACTCAATCAGAGCTCAACCATGAGTAATCCCTGAGCACAGAGACAGGAGTTTCCCTGGTCACAGATGCGTCAGGGGAAAGAAAGGAAGAGAGGGAGGGAGGGAAAGTAGAAGGAAGACAGGGAAGGAAGGGAGAGAGGGAAGGAAGGGAAAGAAAAGAGGAAAAATGGGGGAGGGAAGAAAGGAGGGAAGGAAAGAAGGAGAGAGGGAAGAGGTGAGGAGGGAAGGAAGGAGGGAGAGAAAGAAAAAATCTTAATGATGTGAGTTGCATAGATTACTGGAAAATAGGAAAATATGGTACATATTTTCCAGAATATAAGATGACTTTTTAACCCATGAAAAACTTCTTAAAAGTCAGGGGACATTTTTATACACTGGTATTCAGCATGGTGAAACTTACTTTAGCTTCAAGGACAAATGATCTGCCCCCGCCCCCTGCCAACCTCCGCATCCCATCCAGCTGCCAGGTGTCATCATTCAGTCCTCTGCTTGTCCTGATTCATCTTTTAGGGCACACAGAGGAGCTGAGTTATCTAGCCCTGCATCTCATCCAGCCGCCAGTTGTCATCGATGGTATGCAGCTTTCCGGTGCTCAGTCCTCTGTTCAGCTTTTATGGGACACAGAGGAGGCACTCTGTCTTTCTCTAGCTGTCCTATTGATCACTGCACCCCAGCCAGCTGCTCTTGGAGGAGCCCCCTCTCCCTGCTCTTAATGTAGATATATCACAATTAAAAAATCATAGTCACTCACTACAAATGACAAATGTAAAATGATTGTTGGCACTCCTAAGTCTAGCTTTATTAAACATATACTGTTAACCTTTAAGGGTTCTACTCTTTTTCTCTTACATTTTTATTTTGTTTGTTTGTTTGGTTTGGTTTTTGGGCCACACCCGGCGGTGCTCAGGGGTTACTCCTAGCTATCTGCTCAGAAAGAGCTCCTGGAAGGCATGGGGAACCATATGGGATGCTGGGACTCAAACCAAACACCTTGGGTCCTGGGTCGGCTGCTTGCAAGGCAAACACTGCTGTGCTATCTCTCCAGCCCCTTGTCTTACATTTTTTTTTGTTTTTGTTTGTTTGTTGGTTTGGTTTTTGGGCCACACCCGGTGACGCTCAGGGGTTACTCCTGGCTATGCACTCAGAAGTCGCTCCTGGCTTGGGGGACCATATGGGACGCCAGGGGATTGAACAGCAGTCCATCCTAGGCTAGCACAGGCAAGGCAGGCATCTTACCTCTAGCGCCACCGCCCGGCCCCCTCTTACATTTTTTAATTTCCATTTGGTGTTCATTAAAAGAGAGGTAGTCTTATATGGCGAATATAGCCCAAACCCTATAGTTTAACGGAAAAAGTGGGGTTGTCTTATACACCCAGTCATCTTATATGCTGGAAAGTAGGGCAGTTGAACTGAGAAAAGTTCAAAAGCAGATATTGAACAACTGCATGATTCATGGTCCAAGCTGTTGCTCCACTATTATCATTTACCAAATCCTATGAGAATAAAATAATTTACCTGTATGAAAGAGGAAAAATGCTATCTGAAGGATATCTGAAGGCCTCAATGGATATCTGAAGATCCTTTTAGGCAGGAATAAAGTGTAGAACTTACAAATAAGCAATCAAAATTAAGACCCTTTGATCATTTCTAAATATGAGGGTTATTGGCGAGACCCTTAGTCTGAATCCAACTCTACCTTATCTGTGTAAATGTTGCTGATACCAGTAGGAAGTGGATTGGCACAATAGAGAAAGCTATTAGCCCACTCTGAACAACCACACCCTCCCTGGTGCAGGGGTGGTGGTGGTGGTGGCAGGGAGGTGGATAAGGACTGGTAAAGTCTGCAGAGACTCATACAGAGTGGACACTAATATCTGCCAGCCCCATCAGCAGTCAGGCCAACTTGATCTGCACAGTGTGGAAAATGGTCTCCAATACCAAGTTTTGTGGGGAGTCATTTATCTCAACCCAGAAAGAAATTTACTATTTTCAAGAAAATTAAAGTCAGTTTTGTCTGTCAAGGTTCTCCAGGTTTGTTGTCTATTCTTTAAGGTAGGAATCCCAAAGACACAAGTAGTAAAAAAAAGAAATTTTATAGAAAAGAGAGGAAATAAATGCAGCATGTTCAGACAGAGAGAGGAGAGAGCTCTGAAGGGCTTTTGTGCAGGGTTACAGACGGGTTTTCCTCTAAATTGACTTGGCATGGGAGTCTCTAAACATATAAGAGTTGTTGCCAGGGAAAGGACTTTGAACTTTGGGGTGTTTTTCATGGTTTCATCAGGCCCTTTTGTTCCTGATGAAGTCTCTCCCTCCTGAGAAGTGCCCGTCTCGGGTTTGGCCTACAGTCTACTCTGGAGCTCTGGCTGGCAGCAACAACCTCTTTACAGACCTTTTCTTGTTTTATTACTTCCAGCTCATTGCCAAGGGCTCTCCTATATCCGCCTCCCCATCTGCCTTTCCACCTCTCTGCCAATTTGCCAGTCTAGTGGAGGAAAGACCCCAGGGAATCTATATTCAGGACTGCAGACTCATTATTCTACAGTTGATGATGTGCTCTTCCCAAAGTGCACCATCTTGGCCTGTGAAGGCTTTCCCATGAGATGAGTTGACTCCATTTATCAATTCCTGTTCTCTAATTTTCCTTTAAAGAGTCTCCACCTCTAGTCTTGAGATTTTAAAGCCTTTACTTTTTTCTCTTCCTGCCCCCTTCTTTCTAATAGAGAGACTGAAAGAGGTTCAGTAAACTCTTTAAATAGATGTTTTTCCTTTTTAAAACCCACAATAGGTAACCATGAGAAAGAAATCACAAGTATGAACAAATCTATAAGCTATTCTAATATCATGCAATGAGGTTATGCTGAAGACAACTCCTTTAGAGATATGGAAATAGTGGTATAGCATACTGCTTGCATATGTGAAGTTATGAGTTTGATTCCTGGCACTAAAAAGAATAGGGATATATCACATAACATGAGAAATTGAAGTACTTTGAAAAAGATGGGTTCAATAATACAGAAGTAGGTCAAGGTAATGATAAATTTGGAGCCTGAGAGATGGCACAGCAGTAGGGCATTTGCCCTGTACATAGCTAACTGAGGACAGACCTAGGTTTAATTACCAGCATCCCATATGATCCCCACAAGTCTGCCAGGAGTGATTTCTGAGCACAGGAGTAACCCCTGAGCACAAACGAGTGTGGACCTCTGCAAAAAAAAAAGAAAAAAGAAAGAAAGAAAAAGAAAAAAATGTATGTGTGCAAAACTTAAGTAAAATTAGATCATGACATTTGATGTGAAAGAAATTGCCAAATATAGATATTACTTATATCACTTAATATTTTACATAATAAAATATATGATATATAGGCCTGCCCAGTGGGTCCCGACTGTGAGAAACTGCGAGTGTTGCTTGTGTGTGTTTTTCTACTGTCCTGTCACCTGAACCTCTCGGGAGTGGGCCGAAAAGGGCCCAGCAAAATTGCTCTCCCAGAGGCTCATTCAGGCTGGGCCTGAACGCCAAGCCAGCTATCAGCAGTAATTTGCAGAAAGGCAGGTCCCCTGTTTTTGACATCAGGCTGGGAAAATCTATGCCTGCCCAGTGGTTCCCAACTGTGAGAAACTGTGAGTGTTGCCTCTGCGTGTTTTTCTACTGTCCTGACTCCTGAACCTCTCAGGAGTGGGCCGAAAGTGCCCAACAAAATCGCTCTCCTAGAGGCTCCAGAAGAGCACTTAGCTCTACTTCGCTTCCCGGCTGTGCGCTCTTTCTAATGAAAGAATGCTACTGCAACAAGAAGCAAAAATCAAACTAGGAACTTTGCTGGATCTCTGAAGTCCAGCATTTCTCTCTGAACTGTCTTCTCTGCTGCGTGCTTGGGCCTAAGATTTGATCCTGTGTGTTGCTTCATCCATGAAGGGCTCCCCTTCCTTGGAGGCGAGTCCACCCACCCAGAAAGGATGGATCCAGAGGAGCGTGGCCGCACACATCATTTAGCCAATGAATACCACCACAACACGTAGAAAAACCCACAATACAAGTGTGACAATGGGGGAAACAACACAGGCTAGCATCTGGCATAGAGAATGAAGATGGCAACTCTGATGACTGGAAAAAGGCCAACCAACTAGTCAGTCTCTCAGATAAGGAGTTTAGAGAAGAAATATGGAAGATGCTCACAGAACTCAAAGAAACCATGGATTGAGTTGAACAGAACACTAATAAAAACCAAGAAACTATGAAGACAGAAATCAGAAAACTCCACGGAAATAACAGGTCAAATAACAAGTCTGAAAAACTCAGTAAATGAATTTAATGACAAAATAGATAAGCTCTCCAACAGGGTAACAGAAGCTGAGGATAGAATTAGTGCTCTGGAAGATGAGATACATAACAACTCCATACAGCAGAAGAAATTGGTAAAAACCTTAAAGCAAATGAAAAGACAATGGAAAAAATAGTCAAAGAATGTGAACAGATGAAAATAGAAACCTATGATAAGCTCAACAGAAACAACTTAAGAATCATTGGAGTCCCAGAGACCCAGGAAGAAAATCTCCGGGAAGAATCAACGGTCAAGAACATCATTAAAGAGAAACTACCAGAGCTAAAGAATACTTGAGACCAACACCTGCATGCCCAAAGAGTACCAACTAAAAGAGACCCCAGATAAAACACCCCAAGACACATCCTAGTCACAATGACGAATCCCACAGATAGAGACAGAATTCTGAAAGCAGCAAGATCAAAAAGGGAAATTACACTCAAGGGAACATTATTGAGATTTACAGCAGAGCTGTCACCAGAAACACTCAAGGCCAGAAGGCAGTGGTGGGACATAGTGACAAAACTCAATGAAATAAATACTTCACCTAGTATACTGCACCCAGGAAAACTCACTTTCAGGTTTGAAGGAAGAATGCATGGTTTAACAGATTAAAAAAAAACCAGCTCAGAAACTTTACATACTCAAAACCAGTCTTAAAATAAAAACTGAAAGACCTACTTTAAGGGAAGACTGACCAACAGGCACACCAAACTTCTACACAAAGACGGCACTACATCCCATGAAAATTCTTTCTCTCAATGTCAATGGACTAAATGCACCAGTTAAGAGACACAGCATGGCTAAATGGATCAAAAAAACTCAATCCAACCTTCTGCTGCCTACAAGAAACACACCTGAATAGTCAGAACAAACATAGACTCAAAATAAAAGGCTGGAGGAAAATTATCCAAGCAAACAACACCCATTAAAAAGCTGGGTGGCCATGCTAATATCAGATGATGCAAACTTTATACTCAGGAAAGTTATAAGGGACAAAGATGGACATTTTGTATTAATCAAGGGATATGTACAGCAGGAAGAAATCACTCTCCTAAACATATATGCACCGAATGAGGGGCCAGCAAAATATTTAATACAATTGTTAACAAATCTGAAAAATAATATCAATAACAACACAATAATTGTGGGGGACCTCAACATGGCTTTGTCAACACTTGATAGGTCAACCAGAATGAAACTCAACAAGAATATACTAGACCTGAGAAGAGAAATGGAAGAAAGAGGCGTAGAATATATATAGATATAGATGATATAGATATAGATATAGATGTAAATATAGATATAGATATAGATATAGGACACTCCACCCCCAGAAACCTGGATACACATTTTTCTCCAATGTACATGGAACATTCTCCAGGATAGACTACATGCTGGCACATAAAACATACCTCCATAATATCAAGATAATAGAAATTTTGCAGGGTACCTTCACTGACCACAAGGCTCTGAAATTATTTGTGAATTCCAAAGGGACACAGAAGAAAAACTGGAAAAACTGAAAAAAAACACCTGGAAGTTAAACAGCCTACTACTGAACAACCAGTGGGTCCGAGATGAAATCAAAGAGGAAATCAAAACTTTCCTGGAAACAAATGATAATAAAGACACAAACTATCCGAACCTATGGGACACAGCAAAAGCAGTCCTGAGAGGAAAATTTATAGCTTTGCAAGCACACATCAGGAAGGAACTCTTACTAAATATTTTCTTATACAGTGACGCTTTTTCCCACTGTTTTGTCTGTTCTTCTCTTTGTGATCTGTTCAATACAAAATTCCAGTAGATGAATCCCTTAGTTTAAAGTTTACGTTAGAACCAAGTCACGGGGATTGTTGGACTTGTTCTAGCGACTCCCATATGCACCAATAATGCCATATGGCATTGTTCCTCTTTTGCATAGGCACATTAAAATGGGAAAATACTATACATACAAACAAGTTCTTATCTAATAGATATGGGGACACACAAATCTTGTAATGCAATGGGGACTTACACCCTGAACATTGTCATATTGACCTGGCTCAGCCCTCAGAAGAATGGACATTCTCCATTCACTACTGAACTAGGGATGCCATCTACAAAACAACCAAGGTGTCTATAATATCACCAGGAAGCAATCCTCTACCAGGGAAGACCCTACCACTGCTCTGGCTTCAACCTACTCAAAAGAGACTTCCCTTAACACCCAGAAGACTTAACAAGAACAACTACCTGCTTTCAGGACAGGGCTCTCTGCATTGCCCTCTAATTGTGAAGTGAAACTAGAGGATGCTCCACATCATCCTGACTTCGATGTAGGATATGCACAGATTACAGGATCTTTAACTACAGAAACCTGACACCAGTAACAGCCACTGTGTGGAAAATAAAATGTAATGGCACTACAGACAATGACTTGGGTTGGACAACCTAGTATAAATTAATAGGCATGCGCATGGAACTATAAAAAAAATACTATGCCTTCAATGTTAAAGGAGTTACATGAATTTTGTGGCTTTAGATTGCTTTGTGTACTGCTAAGAAATGTTATAATGTACTACAATCTGGGGACTTGAGGGACAAATTAATTGAGCATGTGTTTTCGTTTATTAATGATTCTTGTCTGAAAGTTTAAAATGAAGGTGTCAGAAAGGGGATTTCTTCTGAGAATTCTGTTTATAGGTGATCGGCTTTCCACTGTAATTTCACCTTGTCCTCCTCTTTCTTTGCATCTTTGTCCCCATAAAATAAAAGTAAAAAAAAGAAAGAAATACATTTTAAAAATGTTTTAGTTAGGTAGTAAAACATTAAACTCTCAAAGGAATCTTAATTATATAAGAAGTCAATATGAAAAGTCTATATGATTAGAACTACATACATCTGTAAAAGGTAAAATTTACAAAGTCAGTAAAAGATCAATGGTTTAAGGGCCGAAGTAGTAGCGCAAGCAGTAGGGCATTTGACTTGCACATGCTAACCTAAGGTGGACCATGGTTGTTCCCCAGGCATCCCACATGGTCCCCCAAGCCAGGAGCGATTTCTGAGAGTATAGCAAGGAGTAACCCCTGAGTGTCACCAGGTGTGACCCAAAAAATTAAAAAAAAAAAAAAAAAAAAAAAGAACAAGAACAACCAGGCAGGCTGGTGTGGATACAGGGGTAGCCCAGAAACAAACAAACGAAAAAAAAAAAAATCAATGGTTTAAAATGATCAGAAGATAAGTATGAGACACAGAGATTTTTGGAAAGTAATACTTCTCAGTTTGAGGCTACATTGATGAAAGTGTATCTATTATATGTTTATATTATACCAAGAGGTTCATGTGCCAGAATGTTCCTGTTATGGTGGAGTGTGTTAATCATAGGAAACACTGTTTATTGGAAGGGGCAGGATGTACAGGAGAAATCTTTGTACCTTCATTTTACTTCAGTTATTAACCTAAAACTTCTTTAAAAAATTAATCTAAACAAATAAAGTAGACTTACTTATAATCATTCCAAACTGAAAAGAATTCAAGTTTTTTTAATCTGATAATTAGGTGACTATTGATAATGCAATAATATGGGGGAGTTTTTAATGCATCCAATAAGTTAGCTTCTTTTAGAGAAGCTATAAGTATAAGTATAAGGCAGTAGAGCTCTGCCTTATACATGTGAAACCCTGAATTCAATGCCTACTCCCACCTACACACACACACACACACACACACACACACACACACACACACAATCTATAAAAGAGATAAAGAGGAATAGGATCAAGGTTGAAGTATCATATATTAATTTGGGGGACGACTGAAGAAATGTTCTACATCTTGACTGCAGTGAGAGTGATGTGAAGTCCGAACGCAAAACTGTATTCCATGCGTAATATTTACTGCATATTAACTATTACTTCAATGTTTTGATGTTAAAAAGTACAGGCAAACAAAACCTAGTGAGTATGATCTCTGTTGCAAGCTGGGCATCCTGTAGTTGTCTATGTTGTCTGTAGTTCCACATCCCTAAAGGGCAATACAGTTGCTCATCTCCTTCCTGCAGATAGCTTCTGACTGATGGTGAGATTCAAAGGGGTAGGATAGTGCACAGGCAAGACAGAAAGCTCTTCTTTTCTTTTCTCTTCTGTTCTTCCTTCCTTTACAGCTTTTCTTCCATCTCTATATTCCTTTCCTTTCTTTTATCTTTCACTTATCAGCCCCTGAATAAGAGACTTCAGAGATGAAGTTCAGTGAAGATAAGCATTAACTTGGATTTATAGTCACAGTGCATTATTAAATTATTAACAGCCAGCCATCTGAAGCACACACACATTTATTTTAGATTTTATTTCTATTACAATATAGTGAAAGCATATGTGTTATATATACAATAAAATATAGGGTATTTTAAATGTGCATTCCATATAACAAACAGATTCTGTTGATTTTTACTGAATTTTTTGTCTGTAGTCAACCATTATTATTGCAAATAATAAAAAAATGTAGTTTTGACAAGACTCTTGACTAGTGCTTTCATTGATGCTAATAATTAAAATGAAGGTGAAACAAACATTGGAATGGCACTCATTCATTAATGATGTGAGTGACATGAATGAACTTAATAATTTTTAGTATGTGAGCAAAGTCATTGATCTTTGTGTATTTTAGTGTTTCACATCTCTGGAATGACAAGTTTTATGTTTAATCTGTAGAATTAAGGTATTTCCCATTACTAGACAACATATTAAACAAATCAAGACTAGTTTCAGAGTATTTGTTGATTTCTGGGCTAAAAATATGCTCACTCTTACCAATTCCAAACTATCTATATAAAATAATTGCTGAGGAGTTAGGAAGAAATGCACTCAGCACACCATAAAATGCTATTTCCACCACACAGATACAATTGTTGACAATAATGCCAGGAATATAATTAATAATAAAATACAGCAAAACCACAAAATATAATGTTTTGAATATTTACTGCCTACATTTTCAGTAAAATGTATTGAGTTGTAAATTTGTCACTTAATTTCTTATTAATAAACTTTGTTTACTAATCAGCTCACAGAATTCCTTTTTGAGAGGGTAGGAGTAGGATCTCACACATTTACTTTGTCATTAAACTCCATTTTAACCCCCACTTTCTTACCTGATATCTTCCAGTTACTAATGACCTAAGTGAAAATTAATGAGCCCCCAGAACTCCTGGACCACAAGTTTGGGAGCAGTGGTGGCAGAGAGTAGGATTGCATATATGTTGCTTGCCTGATCCCAAATCTTTCATCATGCTGCCCTGGCTGGTTTTGCCATGAAATGCTTCCCATTATCAGTGCCATCAGTCAACCCATAAACAATGTGAGGAAATGGATGCTATTTTAATGAAGTAAATGGTTTAGCTTCATTAAATTTCATCCATTTAAATGAAACTCCTAGTTCACTTTATTGTCCCACCACCCCAACACTTATATTCTCAACATTTTTTGTTAATTTAAATGTTCTGTTATTTTTGAAACAAAGCTTTGCTGTTCAAAGAAAGAAAATGTTATCCTGAAACTCCTCTTATTTTTGTAGTCAAATCTGGAATGTATTTGTCAAAATGGTAACATTTATCTTGCATGATGAGATTTCCCCCCTCTCCAGCCACTACAGTGGATTTTGTTTTTATTGGGTGGGATTGGTTTCTGAAAACTGCAAAAACAAAGATTTTTATTATTTTCTACAATAAATATCTAACACATGAAGATATTTAAAAAAATGGGACAAATCTTCAGTAATTTGGTATTTAAAGCTGCAGCATTGATGCTGTCCTTTTACAGAGTAAAAGAATAAATAGCATTCTTAGTAAAAAGACTGCCTTAGGGCAACAGACAATATCAGATTCAATTTCAGTTAAAAGCCAGATGTCCAGGAATTAGTTATGGCTAATTACCAATTTCTATCCAGATGGAGTGTTTTCTTTTTTTCTATCTTTAGATACAAAAGCATAGCATCTCTGTTGTTCCATTCAGTCATTTAAGTTGGAGCTCTTTATGGAATTAGTGGAGCTTAGAGGAAGGGAACTTTTTTTTTTTTTTTTTTTTGGTTTTTGGGCCACACCCTGCAGTGCTCAGGGGTTACTCCTGGCTGTCTGCTCAGAAATAGCTCCTGACACCGGGATTTGAACCAACCACCTTTGGTCCTGGATCGACTGCTTGCAAGGCAAACGCCGCTGTACTATTTCTCTGGGCCCAGGAACTTTCTTCTTAAATGAATGAAAATGAGATAGAAAAGGGTCTAAAAGGCAGAAAAATCAGAATATATCATTGGGCCAAAGTGATAACATGGCAGTAGGGTATTTGCCTTGCATGTAGTCAACCTGGGACGAACCCAGGTTCTATCCCTGATATCCTATACGGTACCCAGAACCTGCCAGGGGTGATTTCTGAGTGCAGAGCCAGGAGTAACCTCTGAGCACTGCCAGGTGTGGCCCAAAAACAAAAAAAATTATCTTTGATAATGTAGTAAAAACCAAATTGCCCTTTGACCAATTTCAGGAATGTGTGTACCTTCCTGTGAATACATTTCTGTGTCTGCTTTCCTACATTAATATATTGCTACATGACAAATTACCCAAAGATGCATAACAGCTTAAAACAAGAAATATCTATTTTAAGATAATTCCACATGTTATGAAGTTTAACATGTTTTCACTGCCTACCTCAGGTTAAAGTCAAGTAAAAGAGATATGAGCCAAGTGGTATCATCTGAAATCTGAATCTTGACTAGGGAACAATGCACTCTCAGGCTCATTTAGATGATTGTTTTCAAAATTGTTTTAAATTCATGAAATTTTATATTAAGAGCCTTAGTACCAGACTGGAGTGATAGTACAGTAGATAGGGTTCTTGCTTTATATGAGTTGGCCCAAGTTTTCTCCCTGATATCTCATATGGTCCTTAAGCACCAATGAGAGTAATTCCTGAGTGTAGAGCCAGGAGTAACCCCTGAAACAAAAACAAAACAAAAAACAAAAAGCTCAGTTTATTGGCCAATGAGGTAGTACAATGGTTAAGGTAATGCTATGCCTGCAACAAATGTAGTTTCATCCCCAGTACCACATGGTTCTCCAAGTACTTGTCTGAATGTAGCCCCTTCAGTTCTTTTAAAGTTGGTTTTGGGTCTATTAAATTCCTAAACTATTGTTTATTCATGACATCGTATTTCATTCCTTCACATCTGAATGAGAATCTGGCTATGTATTCTTGGTGAGGAATTCATTTCATTGAATTTTTTCACTATATCCCACTGCTATCTAGTTTTTTTTGTTTGTTTGTTTGTTTTTGCCACACCCAGTGACACAGGGGTAACTCCTGGCTATGAGCTCAGAAATCACTCCTGGCTTGGAGGACCATATGGGATGCCAGGAATAAAACCACCATCTATCCTGGATCAGTTGCATGCAAGGCAATGCCCTGGCACTGTGCTATCGCTCTGGCCCATCCCACCACTATCTTTAGAGCCAGCGATTTCCTTTGGTAAATCTGCAATTAATCTTAAGAATGCTGCTTTTTGTGTAATTTCTTTCTTTGTTTTTTTTTTTTTTCAGTGTCCTTTCTCTGTCTATGGTTTTCATCATTCTGATTAGGATGTGTCTTGAAGTACTTTTATTTGGATCTCTTTTAGCTGGTACCCTTAAGGCATCAAGGATATGAGTTTTTCATTTAGTCTACCAAGTTTCTCAGTTCTCTGAGAAGTGTTCGTCCCAGAAATGAGGTTTTCTCATTTCTGCTCTCATATTCTTTTCTGTTTTATTGGCTGTCAATTCCATGGTTTCTTTGAGTTCTTAAATCATCCTCAGCATTTTCTCTCTGAAGTCCTGATCAGATAGATACTGTAGCTGATTAACACTCATAAGGGTCTTCATGGTTACCAATGATAACTCATTAAGAACAGTAAGGTTCTGTGTTGCTTTCTCATGGTGACTTTTGCAATCTGGAGGTGATTCTTTTGTGTGTTGTTATGTGACTGAGTCCCAAGAGTTAGGATGTCTTTGTCTGCTTTGTAAGAAGTATGAAGCAGTAAAGAAAAGTGTATCTGTGAAGACTCATTTTCCATCATACCTCAGTTGCTTGTGGATCGTGGCTGGGAAGAGCTTAACCAGAGGGCTAGCAGCTCTTTTCCTTGTCCTTGCTAGGGCATCCTGACCTGATAGAGAAAAAGAACTTTCTGAGTCACAAACAAAACTTTGATACCACTCCGCCTCAGTTTTCTCTAAAAATTATTCTTTGATTGAAGGAAAATTATTAGCAGAAAAAATATATTTGGATGGGCTAGAGACATACATAAAGTCTTCATCCTTTTTTCCCTCCTTCCTTCTTTTCTTCCTTCCTTTCTTTTTTCTTTTTCTTTTTTGTAGGGGCACACCTGGCAGCATTTAGGGTTTACTCCTTCCTGTTTTTGCATTCAGGAATCACTCCTAGCAAACTCTGTGGACCGTATGAGATGTAGAAGACTGAACTCTGGTCAGCCAAATGCAAGGAAAACTCTCTACCAACTGCACTATTGCTTCTGCCCCAAGTTACTTTTTATCTGGTATTGTAGGATCTAGTAAAAGAGTGAAGAAGGAAAGATATCTCTTTGGTAAAGTGATAAAGAACTATTGTGGAAATACAACTAAAAAAAAAACAACACGGGCCGGAAAGATAGCATGGAGGTAAGACGATTGTCTTGCATGCAGAAGGACAGTGGTTTGAATCCCGGCATTCCATATGGTCCCTGAAGACTGCCAGGAGTGATTTCTGAGCATAAAGCCAGGAGTAACCCCTGACCAAAAACCAAAAAAAAAAAAAATCACAGAACTCAGGAGCCAGAGCAATGGCACAGCAGTAGGGTGTTTGCCTTGCAAGCGCCTGACCCAGGATGGACCTTGGTTCAATTCCCCAGCATTCCATATGGTCCCTCAAGCCAGGGGTGATTTCTGAGTACATAGCCAGTAGTAACCCCTGACTGTCACCAAGTTTGGCCCAAAAACAAAAAACAAAAACAAAAAAACAAAAACAGAAATCAGATGATTCAAGATACCTTTAGAGAAATGGATTTTCGGACTAACTCATATTTGGGGAGGGGTCATCTTACTATTTTTCATTTTGGAAGCCTTGGAACCTGTATTCTGAGGGACTTTTTTAGTTATACTCAGGACTAACCAAGCCAATAATTCAATGGTAGGGTCCAACGACATGGTGCTGGTTGGACTCTGTGGTGTTTGGGGGCCCTTCAGGGCCACATCTGTTGAGGGAATATACCTTTGGGATCAAACCTTACTCCTTAAAAAATAGCTCTAATCCCCTAAACATCATTTAAAAGCTATTCTGTACATATATAATTTTTCATTTGTGCCATGTCACCTATCATGACTATAGTCAATCTAATACTACTAACCCCATGTAAACTCTGAAAGTCAAGGTAAAATATATGTATGTATGTATGTATGTATAAAATGTCTTTAATTGTGATTGAATTCTATTTTTATTGCAGATTTTCCAAAATTTATGAACACATGAACATGCTATCAAGGTACCCTTCCAGACTCCTGAACCTTTTCAAGTAAGAATCTTTGAAGCTTAATTTTTATCCATTACATAGATATATCAATGCCTGCTGCTGACATTGAATGAGACATGAAGAGAGATGATCTACCACCTTACAGATGTCTTTAATCTTCCCCATATCTCACCCTACCTTCCCTTTTCCTTTGTTGTTTTTCAGTGATGGGGTTTGAACACCAATTTGAGTGCAGTGCTCATCAGACATTGTACATCTTGTTGTGATGCTCAGACACTTAGCTGAAGTGTTTGACAGGGTCTGTATACTTTCAGTTACAATACTTACACATATATATGCTCACAGAGGATCAGCCTCTGTAGTTATGTGGTGCTTTTGTTCATTTTGGTGGCAATGCTTACCAGGGATCACATACTTTAGTCATTTTTCTTGCATACAACTGACTGTGGTGTGCCAGAGACCACACACACTGTTGTGCTGCTGAGGACTCAAAGAGCAATGGTGGGACAAATATATGGATAAAATCTTAAATCAAACTCATGCCCTCACACACATAGAGTAGAATTTTGTTTTGTTTCACCTCTGAGTCATCCATGGAAACTGTGATTTTCTCTTTATTGTTTTTGTTTTTCTTTGTTTTGTGTGAACCACACCTGGGAGTGCTCAGGGTTTACTCCTGGCAGGCATGGGAGAACATTTGGGATGCTGGGGATTGAACCCCAAATCAACATTTGCTACATACAGCAAACATCCTACCTGCCATGCTGTTGCTCTGGCCCCTTTATTGTCTTTTGTTAAGAAATAAAAGCTTTTATTATAAAAACCAAAAGTTGGGCCCAGAGAGATAGCACAGCGGCGTTTGCCTTGCAAGCAGCAGATCCAGGACCAAAGGTGGTTGGTTCGAATCTCGGTGTCCCATATGGTCCCCCGTGCCTGCCAGGAGCTATTTCTGAGCAGACAGCCAGAAGTAACCCCTGAGCACCGCCAGGTGTGGCCCAAAAATAAATAAATAAATAAATAAATAAATAAATAAATAAATAAAAATAAAAACCAAAAGTTGGGGCTGGAGCAATAGCACATCAGTAAGATGTTTGCCTTGCATGTGGCTACCCAGGTTGGACCTCAGTTCAATCCCTGGTGTCTTCTCCAAAGCCAGAAACAATTTCTAAGTGCAAAACCAGGAATAACCCCTGAGCATCACTGGGTGTGGTCCAAAAACAAAACAAACAAACAAACAAAAAATCCCAAAGTTGTAAAAATAGTATAATGAATATTTATTAAATTCATTAACCAATTTAAAAAATGATCATATTGTGGCAGATTACCATCCCAAAACCAGTCAGTCTGGCACCTTCAGCTCCATCCTACAGTCATTACAAAACAAAACAAAACAAAACAAAACAAAACAAACACATAGGCACAGAGATCATTTAAATTATTCTAAATGAAAGGCTGCCTGGCCATTTATTTAGTCTCCACATTTCTTTACATTCCCCTGCATACAGCATTCTCTGTAAATTAGTACATATCTTTTTAAAACAAAGAATGTTCATAGCCAGGCACATATGAATATGTTGTAGATGATATTGTAATAAGCCCACATACTTAGTGTATAATTTTAAAGGTAAGGTATTATCATGTTTTTCTGTATTGGATACATTCTGCCAGGCCACATGATTTACAGTTCTCATAAACCCACTTAAGCTTCATTTCCTGAGCAAAACATTTCCTGCTTTGCTGTGCATTTGCAGTTCTAATGCACATTTGCATCCTAAATGCCCCTTACTAAACTAGTTTTTGAGTCCTATATATTTCTAACTAAATGTTTTTTTCTTTGTCATGGTTTTTCTTTTTTTTTTTTTTTAGCTCTGATGGATGTTTGTATCTTCCCTTACTAAGCTGCTTCACTTACGAGACTGTCCAAATCTTGGTCCTGTATTATCAGGGATAATGTTGGTGGGGTTTGTTGCTAATCTTTTTTTATTGACTGAAGCTCTGTGACTTAATAACAATATTGTTATTACTGATCTAATGCCAGTGAGAATTGTACATATCAAAATGTCTGGAATTAGCCAGTGTTGAGAAACTACTAACTACTAACTACTAACTACTAACTACTAACTACTAACTACTAACTACTAACACTGGCTAATTCCAGACATTTTGATATGTACAATTCTCACTGGCATTAGATCAGTATTGTTTTGATTCTCATTTTCCTAATTAAAGAGTGATGATAAAGACTTTTTTTATATGCCTATTAACCATCAGTATGTCTTCTTTGAGAAAATATCTATTCATCTCCTTGCTCTGTTTGTGCAAGGAGTCATTGGATTTGTTGTTGAGTTTTCTGGGCGCTTAATAGATCTTGTATGTCAATCCTTTTATCTGTTGTATTGTATGTAAATATCATCTCTCATTCATCAGGGTATCTTTATTATAGGTTGTGTTTCTTATGCTATGCAAATTTTTTAACTGGCCACATCAGATATTAGTATCTTGCTTAAGTTCAGTATATTGTGGGGGATAGATTAAAAGATAAATAAAACATGCTCTTTATACTAGTGAAGAAGAGGGAGAAACACAGCAAACAATTTCATACTATTTAAATCTAAAAAATCCAGACTGTGTAAGGAAATATCATTTATAAACAGGAATAGCCAGCAAAAGCTAAGTAGGAAAAGAAATACTTAAAAAAATAATCCATACCGAAATTTTAATTTTTCCAAGCTAAGGAAAAATCAAAATATGTACTTCTAATGAAAAGGAATAAACTGTATTTGCATTGTCCTGCTATCATGGCAAAATTTACCCCACTTTTATACAGAAATAGGAAAGAAGCATTTCACAAGGAGAGAACCCAGAGGATTAGGAGAGGACAGCCTTACCAAGTGAAAAACCCATCAGATGACAATAAATTATAATCAGAAAGATATTTTAAGGTATGTAACTTTGTCCTGATAATAGGATCAAGGAAAATAACTCTGACCACTAATACTATCTGCTGGACACCTACTGAACTGGATTTCTCTCCTGAACTATTAGGCCCTTAAGATAAATACCTGAGGTGAGCTAATAATTAAACTACTGGGACAGTAAGACACCATGACTGCTTAAGCTTAGCAAATAGCACTTCCCAGGTCAAGTTTGACTGCTATCAGCAAATCCCAACTTTCCAGTCAGAAAGCAATCTTTGAACCTCCCAAAACAAAGAGCCAGTTCATAGGGAGATCCCCACCCTACTGTCTATCAATCAGCTTCAAAGAGCACTCTTTGGGACTGAGGCCCTACATGCCCTAAGCCAAAAATTTACATATGCAGGTTCCCCAGCAACAACAAGATCTGAGGGAATTCTGGTACTAGCAATCTGAAAACTCTAGAACTTCTGGGAAAGACAAGTGAATGGTGGGGCTGGGCGGTGGCGCTGGAGGTAAGGTGCCTGCCTTGCCTGCCCTAGCCGAGGTCAGACCGCGGTTCGATCCCCCGGCATCCCATATGGTTCCCCAAGAAGCCAGGAGCAACTTCTGAGCGCATAGCCAGGAGTTACCCCTGAGCGTCACAGGGTGTGGCCCAAAAACCAAAAAAAAAAAAAAAAAAAAGGGCCCAGAGAGATAGCACAGCGGTATTTGCCTTGCAAGCAGCCAATCCAGGACCAAAGGTGGTTGGTTTGAATCCCGGTGTCCCATATGGTCCCCCGTGCCTGCCAGGAGCTATTTCTGAGCAGACAGCCAGGAGTAACCCCTGAGCACTGCTGGGTGTGGCCCAAAAACCAAAAAAAAAAGACAAGTAAATGGTCAGTAGGAAAATGAGAAATGTTCATTAGCACTTATCATTAGGAAATCCAAATCAAGACAACAATGAGATGTCATCTCGCACCAGTCAGATAGTGCATATCAAATGGCACATTCTGGGGACAATCTGTGTTGGTGGGAACTCTCACTCACTGCTGGTGGGAATGTTTTCTGGTTCAACCTGTGGAAAATTATATGTAGAGTCCTGAATAAACTTAAAATTAACCTGAAACACGACCCAGAAATTCTACTTTGGGTATCTGACCTCAAGACTTAAAAATATACTTTCAGACAATGATAGTTGAAATTACCTTGTTGGATTATCTAACCCCAAGACTTAAAAAACATTCTTTCAGCATGCGGTTTCCAGCTGCCTGAGACTGGATTTCATCAGCGTTCCTGCCGGTGATCCTGCCTGCTTCAGAGTGAAAGACAGAATTGAGGAACTCTGCTGGAACTCAGATGTCAGCACCCCTATCTGCCTATCTTCTGTGCTGTGCTCCATTTTTGGCCTGATTTCATCCTGTGTGTGGCTCATCTGTGGATGGCGAGCCTTCCCTGGAGACTTCCCTAGCGGTGAGTTTACAAGCCCAGAAAGGGGAAGCTGCTGAACTCTGCTGAAACTCAGATGCCAGCACCCCTATCTGCCTGTCTTCTGTGCTGTGCTCCATTTTTGGCCTGATTTCATCCTGTGTGTGGCTCATCTGCAGACGGCTCATCTTCCCTAGAGCCTTCCCTGTAGGTGAGCTTACATGCCCAGAAAGGGGAAGCCGCTGAACTCTGCTGGAATTCAGATGCCAGCACCCCTATCTGCTTGTCTTCTGTGCTGTGCTCCATTTTTGGCCTGATTTAATCCTGTGTGTGGCTCATTTATGGACGGCTTGCCTTCCCTGGAGCCTCCCCTGAAGGTGAGTTTTCAAGCCCAGAAAGGGTGGAGCCAGAGGAGCATGGCTGCTTTGCTTCACTTCCCGGCCGTGCACATCATTTAGCCAATGAATACAACCACAACACGTAGAAAAATCCACAATACTAGTGTGACAATGAAGAAACAACACAGGCCAGCGCCAGACATAGAGAATGACGATGGCAACTCTGATAACTTGAACATGACCAACCAACTAGTCAGTCTCTCAGATAAGGAATTTAGAGTAGCAAATTTAGAGATCAAAGAACTCAAAGAAAGTATAGAAGAGAATACTAATAAGAATCAAAAGAATATGAAGATAGAAATCAGAAAACTCCAAACTGAAATTTCAGGTCAAATAACAGGTCTCAAAAACTCAGTAGAAAAATTGAAGAAAAACATGGTTGAGCTTTCCCAACAACAAGAAAAATAGAAATAACATGATCATATCAATAGATGCAGAGAAAGCATTTGATAAGGTCCAACACTCATTCATGATCAAAACTCTCAGCAAGAGGGGAATGGAAGGAACCTTTCTCAATATAGTTAAGGCCATCTACCATAAGCCAGAGGCAAATATTGTCCTCAATGGAGAAAAACTGAAAGCCTTTCCTCTAAATTCTGGCACAAGACAAGGCTGTCCTCTCTCACCACTCCTATTCAACATAGCACTGGAAGTACTCGCTATAGCGATTAGGCAAGAAAAAGATATCAAGGGAATCCAGATAGGAAAGGAAGAAGTCAAGCTCTCGCTATTTGCAGATGACATGATACTCTACCTAGAAAACCCTAAGGTCTCTACGCAAAAGCTTCTAGAAACAATAGACTCATATAGCAAGGTGGCAGGCTACAAAATTAACACACAAAAATCAATGGCCTTTCTATACACCAATAGTAATAAGGATGAAATGGACATTAAGAAAACAACCCCATTCACAGTAGTGCCACACGAACTCAAATATCTTGGAATCAACTTGACTAAAAATGTGAAGGACCTATACAAAGAAAACTATAAAACTCTGCTCCAAGCAATAAGAGAGGACATGCGGAAATGGAAGCACATACCCTGCTCATAAATTGGCAGGATTAACATCATTAAAATGGCAATACTCCCCAAAGCATTTGATGCAATCCCTCTAAAGATACCCATGACATTCTCAAAGAAGTGGATCAGGCACGTTTGAAATTCATTTGGAACAATAAACACCCTAGAATAGCTAAAGCAATCATTGGGAAAAAGAATATGGGAGGAATTACTTTCCCCAACTTTAAACTGTACTACAAGGCAATAGTTATTAAAACAGCATGGTATTGGAATAAAGACAGGCCCTCAGATCAGTGGAATAGGCTTGAATACTCAGAGAATGTTCCCCAGACATACAATCACCTAATTTTTGATAAAGGAGCAAGAACTCCTAAATGGAGCAAAGAAAGCCTCTTCAACAAGTGGTTTTGGCACATCTGGCTAGCCACTTGCAAAAAATTGAACTTAGACCCCCAGCTAACATCAGGTAGGAAGGTTAAATCTAAATGGATTAAAGACCTCAATATCAGACCCGAAAACATAAGATATGTAGAACAACACGTAGGTAAAACACTCCAGGACATTGAGACTAAAGGCATCTTCAAAGAGGAAACTGCACTCTCCAAGAAAGTGAAAGCAGAGATTAACAGATGGGAATATATTAAACTGAGATGCTTCTGTACCTCAAAAGAAATAGCACCCAGGATACAAGAGCCACCCACTGAGTGGGAGAAACTATTCACCCAATACCCATCAGATAAGGGGCTAATCTCCAAAATATACAAGGCTCTGACAGAAATTTACAATAAAAAAACATCTAATCTCATCAAAAAATGGGGAGAAGAAATGGACAGACAGTTTGACAAAGAAGAAATACAAATGGCCAAAAGACACATGAAAAAATGCTCCACATCACTAATCATCAGGGAGATGCAAATCAAAACAACTATGAGGTACCACCTCACACCCCAGAGATTGGCACACATCACAAAGAATGAGAACAAGCAGTGTTGGCGGGGATGTGGAGAGAAAGGAACTCTTATCCACTGTTGGTGGGAATGTCGTCTAGTTCAACCTTTATGGAAGGCAATATGGAGATTCCTCCAAAAACTGGAAATCGAGCTCCCATACGATCCAGCTATACCACTCCTAGGAATATACCCTAGGAACACAAAAATACAATACAAAAACCCCTTCCTTACACCTATATTCATTGCAGCACTATTTACCATAGCAAGACTCTGGAAACAACCAAGATGCCCTTCAACAGACGAATGGCTAAAGAAACTGTGGTACATATACACAATGGAATGTTATGCAGCTGTCAGGAGAGATGAAGTCATAAAATTTTCCTCTACATGGATGTATATGGAATCTATTATGCTGAGTGAAATAAGTCAGAGAGAGAGAGAGAGAGAGAGAGAGAGAGAGAGATGCAGAATGGTCTCACTCATCTATGGGTTTTAAGAAAAATGAAAAACATTCTTGCAATAATAACTTTCAGACACAAAAGAGAAAAGAGCTGGAAGTTCCAGCTCACCTCATGAAGCTCACCACAAACAGGGATGAGTTTAGTTAGAGAAATAACTACGTTTTGAACTATCCTAATAATTAGAATGTACGAGGGAAATAGAAAGCCTATCTAGAGTACAGGCGGGGGTTGGGTGGGGAGGAGGGAGATTTGGAACATTGGTGATGGAAATGTTGCACTGGTGATGGGTGGTATTCTTTCATGACTGAAACCCAAACACAATCATGTATGTAATAAAGTTGTTTAAATAAAAAAATAAAAAGATAGAGGAAAATCACAAAAACAAAAAACAGAAAACATTCTTTCAGGAGCTGAAGTGGTGGCGCAGGGCATAAGGCGTCTGTCTTGCGTGTGCTGGCCTAGGACGGACCGGAGTTCATTTCCCAGCATCCCATATGGTCCCCCAAGCCAGGAGCGATTTCTGAGCGCATAGCCAGGTGTAACCCCCGAGGATCACAATGTGTGGCCAAAAAAACAAAACAAAAACAAACAAATAACATTTTTTTAGACAATGACAGCTGGGACACTATGGACAGGAATCGGGTGCTGAAGGAGATAAAGTGATATGTATGATACCCCTTCAGTAACAATATTACAAACTACTGCATCCAAAAGAAAAAAAGGGATTTGAACTGAAGGAGGAGGGAGTAGATAGCCCAAACATGCCAATCACAAACAAGGAAATTGCAACAGTAATAAAGAATCTCCCCAAGAATAAAAGTCCAGGACCAGATTGGTTTACAAGTGAGTTTTATTAAACATTCAGAGAAGAATTACTACCATTGATCCTTAAATGCTTCCAAAATATTGAAGAAAGAGGAATCCTCCCTAATACCTTCTATGAAGCTAATGCAATTTTCATTTCCAAAGCTGACAGAGATACTACCAAGAAAGAAAACTACGGACCAATTGTACTGAACATTGCTATAAAAAAAAAATCTCAACAACACCTTAGCACATAAAAAAAATTATACTCATGACCAATTGGGTTTCATTCGAGGATGCAAGGATGTTTTTATATATGCAAATAAATAAATATCATACAACACATCAGTAAAAGGAAAAATAAAAATCATATGATCAAATAATTAATGCAGAGAAAGCATTTGACAAGACCCAAAACCCATTCAAGATCCAAAACCCTCAACAAAATAGGTATGGGAGAAACCTTCCTCAAGATAGTAACAGCTATCTATTAAAAAAAAAAAAGTCCATAACCAACATCATTCTTTTGTTTGTTTGTTTGTTTGTTTGGTTTGGTTTGGTTTTTTGGGTCACACACGGCAGTGCTCAGGGGTTATTCCTGGCTCTATGCTCAGAAATCGCTCCTGGCAGGCTTAGGGGACCCTATGGGATGCTGGGATTCTGCATGCAAGGCAAATGCCTTACCTCCATGTTATCTCTCTGGCCCCCAACATTATCCTTATGGTAAAAAAATGAAAGAATTTCCACTAAGGTCAGGCATGAGGCAAGGATGCCCATTGTTTCCATTCTTATTCAATATAATATTAGAAGTCCTAGAAAAAGTAATCAGGCAAGAGAAGGAAATCAAGGAAATCCAAATTAGAAAAGAGGAAGTCAAACAGATAACATATTTTCAGATGACTTGCTGATATACAATGAAGACCCTAAAAAGTTCTCAAAAAAGCACCTATAAATAATAAATCAATACAGCAAAGTGGCCAGTTACAAAGTCAATACGCTAAAGACAGTTGTATTCCTTTACACAAATGACTCAGAGAAGAAAATAATAAAATTTATTCCATTTAAAATAGTGTTCAAAACCATCAAGTACCTAGGAATCAATCTTACAAAGATGAGAGACCTGTACCATGAAAACTTCAAAACTCTTCATAAAGAAATTGAAGAAGATCTAAGGAAATGGAAAAACATTTTATGTTCATGGATTAGTCTAATCAGTATAATCAAAATAACCGTCTTACTATACAGATTCAATGTAATCCCTATCCAAATTCAGCCAACATTCTTCAAGGACTTAGAACAATCAATTATAATGTTTGTGTCTATCCATAAAAGATCTAGGATAGCCATACTGAAAAGCAAGAAACTGGGAGGTATCTCATTACCTAACTTGAAGCTCTACAACAAAGTTGTAGTGATCAAAATAGCATGGTATTGGAACAAAGATAGATTTTTCACTCCAATATGTCAGAATAGAATATCCAGTAACAGTCCCTCAAACATATGGTCAAACTTTGACAAAGGAGCCAAGAGCTTGAAATGGTGTTGGAACAATTAGATATCTACATGTAAGCTATAATGCATGAACTGATCATACCTATATTAGGTAAAAGTTAATATAAAACTAAAAATGTAAGGAGAGACAGTAATCAACATTATATATACTGATTAAATTTCAGTATATCAAGATGACTGAATACTCTTTATATACTATATAAACATATATAGTATATACTATCCAGTGGTCCTCAAACTATGGCCTGCGGGCCACATATTGTATTTGTATCTGTTTTGTTTCTTCATTGCAAAATAAGATATATGCAGTGTGCATAAGAATTCGTTCATAAGTTTTGCTTTTACTAGAGTCAGACCCTCCAATGGTCTGAGGGACAGTGAACTGGTCCCCTGTTTAAAAAGTTTGAGGACCCCTGATAGTATATATAATAGTATATACTATATGGACCAAAGTCAGAGACATCAAAATATGTAAACTGTTAGAACATATGGACAAGGGCTGGAGCCATAGTGCAGCAATAGGCCGTTTGCCTTGCATGTGGCTGACCCAGGAACAACCTGGGTTTGATCCCCAGCATCCCATATGGTTCCCCAAGTCAGGAGTGATTTCTGGGTGCATAGCCAGGATTAAACCCTGAGCATCACCAGTGGTGGCCCAAAAACAAAAACAAAACAAAACAAAACAAAACAAGAATATATGGGCATAGTACTAAGAGGGAAGGCCATGTAAAAAAAAAAAAAGTTTATGTCAAGAAACAAAAGCTTAAATTAGTCATTCCTTCTCCACCTTAAGGAACTTGGAAACAACAATAAAATGAAACCAAAATCTGTAAAAGGAAGGAAACAATAACAACCAGAGCCAAAAGTAAACAACAGAGCAAATTTTAAAGTCATACGAAAGATCATTTAAACTAATAACTAGTTCTTCAAAATGATACTTAAGATTAACAAACCCTTATCAAGAGTTTGAAGAGAAAAGAAGCAAATCCCAACAAATAGGGTGGTAAATGAAAGAGGAAAAATTAAAATGGGAATACAGTGCTACAGAAATTTTAAAAATTTATAAAATTACTATGGAGGGATGGATAGTCAAAATCAGAAATTATAAAAAAAATTATTATGGATAGTGTATGGGGTAAGGTACTAACCTTGTATATGCCAGCCCAGGAGTGCCTCAGCACTCCTTATGGTCCTTCAACTACAGTCAGGAGTGATCCTTAAATGGCAAGCCAAAAGTAACTCCTAAGTGTAGGTCAGTGTGGTTTAATAAAAAAGGCAAAAGATAGAGACTACTACTACTTTATGCCACTAAATTGGAGTGCCTAGGAAAAAAATGTACACATTTTTAGAGTCATACAAGCTCCAAAATGTGAAGCTTAGGGAGTATATTAAACATGACAGGCCAACTACCAGCAAGAAAATTGAAACAATAAAAACCCTTTTAAAAATGCCTTGCAAGTGCTAGCCTAGGACGGACCACGGTTTGATCCCTCGACATCCCATATGGTCCCCCCAAGCCAAGAGCGATTTCTGAGTGCATAGCCAGGAGTAACCCCTGAGCATCAGTGGGTGTGACCCAAAAACAAAAACAAACATACAAAAAAAAGTTGAAAACAAATAAAAGATGATCTCCTAGATGGTTTTACTAGTGAGTTCTACCAAACCTACTGAGTTGACCTACTACTAATGTGTGCTACATCATTTTTTTTTGCTACATCATTTTTGATTTAAAAAAATTCTAACAGTGATAGAAGGAGCATACTTCATCTTATCAAATGTTCCTTGTGGGTTTCAGAAATAATTCTTATTAATCTAGATATCTAATATATATATTAGATATTTATAATCACTCTGACTTAAGTAATTGACTAAGTATAATTAAAATGCATTAAATAATTCTCAAATGCTATGCATTTTCATTCTTCAAAACAAGTCAGTGACAGAGATATTAGCCTTTCAATTTTTGAAGGTGAAAGGGAGAGATAGAGGTAAAATGACCTAAGATTTCTAAGCTAGGAAAACGAACTAAAGTCCAGGATAGATTGGGGTGCACCACAGTGCTGCAATACATGTATAACACTCTTGATTGCATTCCAGTCACTCCAAAATTAAAAATTGCATCTAGAGGGCCAAGAGATAGCACAGCAGTAGGGTGTTTGTCTTGCACACGGCTGACCCAGGAGGGACCAGGTTTGACTCCCAGCATCCCATATAGTCCCCCAAGTCGGGAGAAATTTCTGAACTCAGAGTCAGGAGTAACCCCAAAACCAAAAAGAATGCAACTGGAACACTCAATGACCTTCTTTTTTTTGGGGGGGAGGGGGGCACATTCAGCAGTGCTCAGGGGTTACTCCTGGCTCTGCGCTCAGCAATTGTTCCTGGCAGGCTCGGCTCAGGGGACTATATGGGATGCCGGGAATTGAATCTGGGTTGGTCCTGGGTTGGCTACATGTAAAGCAAAAGCCCTACGCACTGTACCCCTGATCCCTCAAAAACCATTTTAGTATGCTTAAAGTTCTGTCTACTTATGCCTGACAAATTTTTTTAAAAAACGGTTTTTTTAGATATTTATCATTGATTCTTGTCATCACATAATGAAATTAATAGTAAAATATTTAATCTACTGTTTTATTTTTCTGGAAGTCATTGTTGGTTTTCCTTCAAAGTTTCTTTTATGCAAAAGAGAGCATCTCATGAACCCCTTTTCAGTATTTGGGAACTTGTATACCTCTCAGTATTTAAAATAATAGTCATACCCTCGTTCGCTGACTTCTCTCATCAGATCTGTCAAAATCAGATGGATGTAGCTATTGTGCACTTGAAATGCAGCTAGTGTCACATGTTAAAGTGATAATATTTCAGAAATATTGGGTTAAACATGTTGTTAGGTGTATAAAATATTATATATTGAATATGTGTAAGTTATAAATATATTATGAAAGATAAGCTCCATTCAGATTCCCTTGCATGCAGCCCTCCTTTTAGCACTGTTGGGTATGGTCCTGGAAGCTTTGGGCACAAAAATGTCAAGATCTTAGTACTAATCAAGAACCTGGAGTAATCCCTGACTCCCGGAATAGCAGCAGTGATTGCCCCTGTAGAATATTAATTTCACTTTAAAATGTTAAGGTCCTTCTGGACTCCCCCTCTAACTGCATACTTCTCCTCCGACCTCTCAACATCAATTCTGAATCAGATCTACGCTCTTGGCACTTGCCCACAGTAGTACTCTGACATAGAAAGATGACTTCCTTCCTAGCCAGACGTCAACATTTCCCATAAAAACAAACCTGCCTTTTGCTGAATAGTTTCTCATGTGCATCAGACAATTTGGTCATGGCTTCTCTGAAGCAATGTTTATTGGGTCACCTCAGCTGTCAGCTCTCATTGTCCTTGCTCACACACAAGGAAGCCTTTGGTCTTTCTGCTGGCTTGTTGCCTATGGGGATGTAGGTCAGACCTCCTCATTCTTCATTAACCTCTCTTTCCTCTATGTCAGGCTGTCATGTACTTATGTATATAGATGTGTACATTTGCAAGGCTGCTGCAACAAAGTAGCACAAACTGAAGCAGCTTAAATGCATCATCTCATAGTTCTGGAGGCTCTAAATCTGAGATGAGGGTGTTAGGAGGGCCACCAGGTTCCTTTGGTCTTACAAATAGCTAAGGTACATTTGGTTTGCTTTCCTAACTTTGCAAGGATTGACAGTAATCACTGTTGTTACTTGGTTGTCACTGAGTAACTCCAATGTCTGACAGTCTGACATGTCATTGAAGTTTTCTCCTATTGTGTTTCTTCCTTTGTAAAGCATCAGATAGGTCTATCCTATTCTAGTAGGATTTAACTTGTTTGTTTGTTTGTTTTTGGGCCACACCCAGTGATGCTCAGGGATTACTCTTCGCTATGCGCTCAGAAATCGCTCCTGGTTCGGGGGACCATATGGGACAGTGCAGATCAAACCATGGTCTATCCTAGGTTAGCCATATGCAAGGCAAACAAAACGCCCTACCGATGCACCACCGACAAAACTAAGAATGCCTGCAATTACCCCAGTTCCAAATAAGTTCATATTCTTTCCCTCCAGAGAGTATTAGGTAGATAGGATTTCAGTGTATTGATTTGTTTGTTCTTGGGTCACACTTAGTTGTGCTCAGGGGTTACTCCTAACAGGTTCAGGGGACCATAGGGATGCCTTAGTAGATTAAACCTGGGACATCTGCTTGCAAGGCAACTACCTTACCCCAATGTTTCCAAACTTTTTTGTGCAAAGGCACACTTTTTTCATGAAAAAAAAAAAATCACAAGGCACACCACCATTAGAAAATGTTAAAAAATTTTAACTCTGTGCCTATATTGACTATATATAAAGTAATTCTCTTGAATAGGAAACAAATAAACACAAATAAATTATTTTATAATTATTTTATTATGAAATAATAAATTCTTTTATAGTTGTTCATATTTCTGTTAACTTACTCAGTGCAAAAACCTGGACCTGTTTGGCTGAACACAAAGCTGATTTTCTGGCAGGAATCGAAGAAAGACACACATGTAGCTCTTTGTCAACAGCTCTCTGTCTTTAGTTTTTATAGCAATCAGGCTTGAAAAGCTCATCTCATACGGATATGTAGTGGAAAATGGGAGCAATGTCAAAATAGCTTTGTTTGCCAGAACGGGGAACTCCTTGGCAGTATCCAACCAAAAACTGTCCAAAGGTAGATCAGCAAATCTTAGCTTGAAGCCACGATTTTGTCTCAGTTCAGTTAGTTCCTCCTGCTCCTGTAAAGCCATGTCCTTTCCACCAACTGATTCTGAACTATAGAGGTCCTTAACCCAGTCAAGGCATTCAGTAGAGAATGAAGAGAAAAAAAATGACAATTTCTCAGATTTTTAAATGTTTAACTATTATCTCACACAGTGCAGCAGTGTGAACACCTTGCCATTGTTTGGTGAGTGTGAACATTTCAAGATTTCCACTTTCCACGTGTTGATGCCAAAGTTGCACCTTTGAATGGAATCCATTTATGTTATCTGTACTTGTAATCAGGTTTTCAATTCTGCCTTGAATTTGTGTGTTCAGTTCATTCAGATGATGAAAAATATCCACCACATATGCCAGCCTTGCACACCACTCATCACTTGCAAGCAGCTTTGCTTAATCTGACCTCTCATTTGACCTCCCACAGCTCATACATACAAACTAAGACCTTGCCACGCGACAACCACCAGACCTCCATATGAAACAGCAAGGTTTTATGCTTCGCTCCCATCTCCTCACACAAAGCTGCAAACATGGAACTTTTCACGGTTTGTGACTTCACAAAGTTTACCATGTGTACAACATCATCCAACACAGAAAGTAGGTCTGCTGGTAGTCTTGGCTACGAGGGCCTCATGGTGTAAAAAAAAACAATGAGTAACTATCACATCTGGATTTCTTTCTTTCACTCTGCTTACAAAGCCTTTGGTGCGCCAGACCATGGCTGCAGCTCCATCAGTGCAAACAACTGTGCAGTTTCCCCAATTAAGTCCTCTTTGTTCAAGGTATTCTGATGTGACCCGAAAAATTTCTTCTCCTGTTGTTTTTTCTGACAATGCCTTGCAAAAAAAAAAAAAAGACATTTCTATAATTGCATCACAATCCACAAAATGCACATTGGCCAATAACTGAGCATGCCCACTGATATCAGTAGACTCGTCAAGTTGCAATGCAAATTTCTTACTGATACGGATCTTTCCCAAAACCACACTTTCGATGTCTGCAGACACATTAATATGTCATTAATACATCCGGAAATTGTGTTGTCTGAGAGAGGGACTCTGGCTATTTCCTTAGCTGCTTCAGGTCTGAGCGTCTTCTCTACAATAGCTTTGCAGGCGGGGAAGCATTAATGTCTCTGCCACAGTGTGTGACTTTTTTGACTTGGCTATAAGTTCAGCAACTTGATAGCTAGCTTTAAGAGCTCTTTCATTTACCTTTGTGGTTTTTCTCATGACAGTTGCCTGTTTCTCTGTGTTTTCATGCAGGCGAACCCAAAAGTCCACATTCTTGTTTTGAAAGAAAGGGTGTTTCGTTTGGAGATGGTGTTTAAGTTTACTTGGGACCATAGCAAAGCACTGTTAGATAGCTTTTCACCACACACCATGCACAGTGGAGTTGGTTGCTTTGCATCTCTGGTGAAAGTAAATCCAAATGAAGTAGAGCTTTTGCTATATTGCCTTGTGCCAGAGAATTTGCTTGAGCTAACCATCTTTGCTTTCTTTTGATTCCACCCCACTCATACTTGGGCTCTCATCTGGCTTTGAATTTTGTTTAGAGTCCAGTTCATTCCTTTTCAAAAACTTGGTCATCACTGCAATAGCTGCTCCTGTCTCATTGTCACTCAGTACTGACTGTGCTTGTCTCCTCCAGATAGCTGCCATCCGTCATACTCAGCACTCTTTTGCGCATGTCTTCATCCAGATCCACCAGTCAGCACTCTTCTGCTCATGCCTCCTCCAGATCCATCACTCAGCGCTCTCTGTGCTGCACCCTGGTAATCCTCCGGAGTCCGGATCCATTAGGGCTCTTCTGCGTATTGAAGATCTATTGCGATGTCTCCTCCTGTCAGTGTAACAGTGTCACCGGAGCCATTTATAGTCTGCAACACGTGGCTTTGGCTCACAAATAGACCAAGCCACATGTTACGGATGAAATCGGAATTTTTCCCACAGCACACCAGACAACATCTCAGCACACTAATGTGCAGAGGCACAGTGGTTGAAAAACGCTGCCTTCCCCAATGCACTATCACTCCAACACAATCAGTGTTCTCTTTTAGGGGACACATTCAACCCACAAGACGGTTAGAAGAGGATCGAATAGCATAGAAATCAAAGATCTTATTTCCGGGTGTCATTCCGAGGAGGAATTCTGTGACAGTGGAATAGGAAGTGGAGGAGTGTTTTCAGGAGTGCTGCCACGTACTGGGTTCAGCCTAGCAGCTTATGCTTGGTTCAGCTACAGATGACTTTAGTCATAGCAGAACCTTGGGTGGAAGGCCACAGCCTCTTCGTGCTTCGTAGTATTTCTCCTCCAATATCCTGAGGTAGCTGTCCTGTTGAGACAGAACAGTGGTGTGCAACTGTGAATCAGAGATGCTTTTCGTTGCAAGTTACAGATGACGATTGGAACAGACGGTTGCGCTATGCTTGTCAGAAAATCCACTTTGACGGACCAAGCATTATTTGGCAACTACTTAAGAGTCAAAGAAGCAGTAACAGGGGATGTAGCTAATGCTGAAAGTGTGTGCCCACTTTTTCTAGCATCTTTTCTTTTCCTGTGTGAAACACACGTAAGTCATTCACAGAAAACGCAAATGGAAAATAAGCATGGGAAGGAAATCGTCGCGAGCTCTGCTCCTCTCAACGGTAAAGACTTCCGAGTCCCCATTTCCAATCGAGTCCCTTGTTGCGATGTCGCCCAAGAACAGCAGCTATGGCTGAGATTCCGAGGTGGCAGTGGGCGGCTGCCGGCTCCGCACGCTGCCTCCTGTGTTTTCCGTGAGCGACCAGGCGGAAGGCTTGGGATGGCTCGTCCAGTCGCAGTCGCAGCGCTGCGGGCGGGAGGCCGCGGCTTCCCCTTAGACCCTGCCAGGGCCTCCAGCCACGCGCATCGCCAGCAGAGTCTGTCGGCAGGTCGAGGGTGCTCCTTCCTGAAAGAAGGGCAGAGAAGGAAGGGCGCGAGGCTGGAGCGCGGCCTGGCAGTGAGCGGCGGGGAGAAGAAGCCTTCGGCGGCTGGGTGCAGCTGTGGGCCGCGCGGTCGTCGCCCTCGCTGCATGATTACGACGCCTGCCTGCCTGCCTGCCTGCCTCCCTGCCATGCGACTTCCGCGCTCCACGCTCTGGGTCCCGGCGCGGAAGGGCGTCGGGCTCGGCGGAAGGGGGCGGGGCCTGCGGAAGGGGGCGGGGCGGGGGGCGTCCGAGCGGCTCCCTCCGAGGCGGCGGCCCGGCGCGCGCATGCGCCGTGGGCGCGGCCGGCGCAAGATGGCGGCGCCCGAGCGTGGCGGCGGCGGCGGCGGCGGCGGCGGCGGCGGCGGCGGGCGGGCGCCGGAAGCGCGGAGTCCGGCGGGCGCGGCGCGGGGCGCGGGGAGCCGCGGCGGCCGCGGGTGAGGCGGGGCCGCCTTCCCGAGCGCCCGGAGCG
The DNA here is from genome assembly GCF_024139225.1 of Suncus etruscus. NCBI lineage: Eukaryota > Metazoa > Chordata > Mammalia > Eulipotyphla > Soricidae > Suncus > Suncus etruscus. The sequence continues at coordinate 135,808,823 of NC_064853.1, read as the reverse complement.
GCCCAGGCGCGCCCCGCCCGCGCCCGCGCCGGCCTGCGGGGCGCGCTCCGGGCCGGGCCGGGCCGGGCCGGGCCGGGGCCGAGCGTCCGGCAGGTGAGTGGCGAGCGGCGAGCGAGTGGCGGCGGCCCCGCGGGGCCTCCCGGGCCGCCCTCCGCGCGGGGCCCGCCTTTGTCCGGCGCGAGGACCCGGCGGCCGCGGGCGAGGCGCCTTCCTCCCCCCGGGCCGGAGTCGGCGCGGACGGAGGCCGGCGAGGCGGCGCGCGGCGGGCGAAGGGAGCGTGCGGCGGCGGAGGGCAGCAGCGGCGCCCGCCCGGAGCGTGTCCGCCGGGGAGCGTGGCGCCCGCGCCAGGACGAGCCTCGAGCCCCTCGCCCCTCGCCCCTCGCCCAGCTCCGACGCCGCGGCGGCCCCGCAGCTCTCAGCGCCCCGCACCTTGCGCGCCTCGCCCGCTTCCCTTTGTTCCGGCGCGACCGTCGCGTGCGCTCTCCCTCAAGCTCGAGCCCGATCCCTCGAGGGGCCTGCCTGGACGCCGCTTGGAGGACGGGCCCTCGGCCCCTCCGAGGCTCGCTGCGCCTTTCGGCAGCCGACGCCTGTGCGCGCTTTCCGAACCGCTCGTCTCCTCCCTGGGGCCGAGGGACGGGGCCAGACCTCCGGGCACTCGCGCTCTGCGAAAGGCGGTGTCCTCCGGAGCGCGGTGTCCGAAGGCTTTGGATCGCAGACTCTGCAGCGTCTCTCTTCCACTCCTGTTGGACCTGCTTTGCCCTCTCCGTTTGTTTCCGTGTCCATCCTGACATTAACCTGCTGATAGTTTCGTTACTAAGGAGACCCTAAGACTCAGTGGAGCTCAGTGGAGCTCCTGGAACACTTGCTTGCCTTCCCGTAGATCTGTCGAGAGTCTCTGTCCCAATAAACCTCGTCCCTACTTTTGTCGGCTCGATTGTTCCCAAGGCTTTGGAAGAAGCCAGGAGACCGTCTTCTCTGGTGTTGGTTCGTTTTCACAACAACTGACGCTCTACAGGATCTGAGTGTTGATTGTCGCATTTCTTAAAAGGTGGATTTTTGCTTGGTTTTCTTTTGAATAGCAGATAGCGTGCTCTGTTTGCTGACAAAGATCTTGGCCGTCCGTGGTATTTCTCCTTTGCTTCCCTCTTTTCTGTATCAGTATCGGTTCCTCACTTACTACTCCCTGTGCCAAAGGAAGACCTGTTCTTCCTTTTTAGTTGCACTGCAGCCCCTCCAGATCATCCTTCCATATTTATCTTTTACTGCAGCTGCCTAGTGTCATGCTTTTTTCAGCCGCTTCCCTTCTAGCTCACATATATGCTTCTGCCTCTTCTAGGTCTGCTACATACGAGGCTGCCTTGTGCAAGTCTGGGAAACCGTTTAGATCTGCTGGACCATTCCATTTCTTGTATCCTAGAGCCACATATACTGGGGAGAACAGTGACTTGAACCAGATAGATCTGGTTTTGAAGTTTATTAAAACTATTTAATTGGGTACATGACTAAGTGGCCCAGCTACTTCTCAGACTTTTCTGCTGTGCTCACACTTGTGTTTGGCTTATTGGGGAATTCTAGTTTTCTGTTCATCTCTCAAATTTCCCTCCTATATAGGCTTCTCTCCTAGAAATAAGCCTTCTCTTAGCCTTTCTCCAGAAGTCATGAGCTCCACTCATTGAACCTCTGTAGAAGCTCACTGCTGCCTGTGGCACCATCCCACTGATGAATTTCTCTAGTTGGCCTAGCCAGTGTATGAATCTCTGTAAACTGAGGCGCTGGTATGGATCCTGTGGAGTGTCCCTCAGGGTCCCTGTGCTTTCAACTTTGTTCTTGTAACGATTATCTCTCTCTTAATGAGGTAGGTGATCATCCTCAGGTGGATGTTTCTTATTTCGGTAACTCTGCTTCCTGCTTTCACTGCTGATTGTATGCTTCTATCTTATATCTACACTGTGTTTACTAGGCTTGTGAAGTAAATTCTTCCTCCTGATTTCTCTGACCACCTTCCTTTGAACAAACCAGTCTTGAAACCTCACTTTCAGGCCATTGTCAGATCTTGAATATACTTATTCTGATATCTTTTATTAGCTTGGCCCATGTTCAGATGCTCAGTAGTGATGTAAATAGTATCTCATGAAAAGGAGTCATATTTGGAGGCTTCCATGACTGACACTGGGTTGAAATGTGCCAGGATATGTCGGATGTGACTGGTGATCTTCATGTTTTTCATCTTTCTTCTTAGTATCCTGACTTGTGCTTAGGCTTGTGTGTCTCACATAGGCACTAGAGACTGCAGGGAATTTGCCCTCTCTTCTCTTTATTCAGGAAGTGAACTTATTCATGTTTCAAATGTCATCATGGTACCTCAGGTGATTGCTGGTAAGGACTCAATAATGTCAGTGACCTATCTTGATGGTGTTGTGTGAAGAAATAAGCACAAATAAGAGTTTTTAGGTAGCATTAGTACTGCTTACCCCAGTTGATATAAGCTATGCATAAAAATTTAGTGCCACATTTACAGAATTATAGAATATTTGTTAAAAGTGGATCACTGGGTCTAAGGAGATAGCTCTAGTGTTGTAGAACACGCCTTGGTGAGAGGGTGGACGGGAAAATCATAAAATCCTTGGCCCCTTAGCTAGGTGTTGTAGGGAAAGTTTCAGGTAGAAATAAACATTTGGGTTTTGTTGTTGTTGTTCTACATGGTATTTTTTGTTGTTGTTGGCACTCAGGGGTCACTCCTAGCTATACATTCAGAAGTCACTCCTGGCTTGGGGGACCATATGGGACACCGGGTGATCGAGCCACAATCCGTCCTAGGTCAGCCATGTGCAAGGTGAACACCCTATTGCTGTGCCACCACTCAGGTCTCATGTTGTTACATGGTATTTTAAGGACCATGATCATGTGAGGATGTGGAATTTGTGGAACGTTTTGGTCAAAGATAGTTTCTTTGGGGGACTGGAGCGATAGTACAGCAGGACAGATGTTTGCCTTGCATGCAGTCAACCTCGGTTCCATCCCTTCTATCCTAACCTTCTATCTTACCGTTCTCTGAGACTCCCAGGAGTAATTCCTGAGTGCAGGGCCAGTGTAGCAAGAAACAACAACAACAACAACAACAAAACACCAAGAAAAGAGTTTCTTTGGAGGGAAGAGGGGTGTTTCAGACACACAAGAGAAGAGATTGTGTATATCTCAAACACCCCTCCTCCCTCCAAAAAACATATACCTGGTAGTACTCAGAGCTCAGTCTGGCTCTTTGCTCAGGAATCACTCCTAATGGTGCTGGGGATTGAAGTTGGGCCAGCTGCATGTGAGTGCCTTAACCTCTCACTCTCTCTAGTTTGAAAGATGCTATCTGAGTCAAAGTTTGGGAATTTGTAGTGTAAGAATGGGGTATAGAATTCAGAGTAAGCCCAGGACAGCAAGACAAGGGGTGACCCAGACTTTTGTATGTAGATACAATGCTTGCATTTTGTAAGCATCTTATGTGTACTAATGAGTGTTCGGGCTTTACTTAGACTGGGAGCAACCAAAGCAGCAAGTAGTTCGGCATTTGGCAAAACTGAGTGTTTGGAGAGACAAGGCTGTAATTGCTAAAATGACATTTGTATTTAACTATATCACCTAATGATTCTCACCACTATTTCCCTTTTCGTTATGTTTTGTTTTGCTCTGGGACCACACCTAGTAGAGTGTAGAACTTACTGGTCCACCCCACAGTGATTGGGCTTTCCAGGACAATCCCAGGGTGCTTGCAGACCACTAGGGCTGGTACCTGGTGCATCTTGGAGCACGCAAAGCATGTTCCTGAAAACCTATTCTATCTCCCAACTAATCTATTATTTTGAGCTATATCTTTTTCTGTAATGAATTGATTTTGGTGCCAACGATAAGATCCACAGCTTCGTGTTTGCAAGGCAATTGCTCTACTTTTGAGACGTCTGCTTATCCCAAATCAACCTTTTCTGAGCTGCTTTTTCATTATATCTACAATGTTGATGCAACCGCCACTTTGTTTTCAGACGTTATCTTCCGAAAGGAGACTTTGTTCTCATTAGCAGTCATTCATACGCCCTTTTCCTCTAGACCCTAGTAATCCAAGCATATTTACACAGCCCTTTCAACCATCTCCTGGGCTCTCTTGGTTCTTCTGGCAGTGTTCAGGACTTATTCCTGGCTACGAGGCTAATGGTGGAAAACAGGTTGGAAGGATAGGAAAGTTGAGAAACAGTTGCTTTATTACATCCCCTCCCCAAAGATAACACTTTCTTGAACTTGTTTTATGATTGTATGTTTATATACTTGTACTAAATGTGTGTATAACTACAAATAATAGCCTTGTTTGAGGTCTTTTTCTGTTGGCTTTCTTTTGTCTTTTTCTTTTTTTTATTTTATTTTTATTTTTGGTTTTTGGGTCATACCCATCAGCACTCAGGGTTACTCCTGGCTCTGCGTTCAGAAATCGCTCCAGGCAGGCTCGGGGGACCATATGGGATGCCACTGTCCTTCTGCATGCAAGTCAAATGCCTTACCTCCATGCTATCTCTCCAACCCCCTCTTTAGTCTTTTTCTTATGATAATTTGTCAGAGTCTATTAGGTTATGGTAATTTAGAGTCTGTGGGTGTTTTTCTTCCTGGTTTCCCAGTCCTACATGTATTTTCAGGGACTGCTGTTTCATAAAGATTATACAGCAAGCCAGAGGGATCATATTCTACAGAGAGTTCTGAAGGATCAGAAGTAAACTAGAACCTCCTCAACTCTTTCTTCATTACAGTCTGTGAGGTTTCCTGAGAAAGGTTTTGCTGGTCAGAGCACAGCCTTATATAGAGCAGTAACTGAGAGCTGGTCTTCAGGATGAAGCTTACCGCAGGGGGACTAGAATGGACAGACAGAGGGACAATGATGGAGGGAAGTGGACACTCTGGTAAGGGTGTGGTGCTGGACCGTGTTCTGCATGAAACCCTGCCATTAACAGTACTGTAAGCTACCATGTCTAAAATAATAATAATCACACACACAGTGCTTGAGGGTTCAGGGGCCACTTCTAGAATTCTCTGTCTAGACGTGGTGGCCTGACTTTTATGTACCAGGTCCAGCATAGACTAATACTTCCTTTTGATGCATTTAGAATCATAATTAACCTGCAGTCTGTCATTCATAGCATAAGTCTTATGTCATTTCAGCTTGTTTAAAAAGAAAGACACTTGTGATACTGTGATTAAAGTGAGACTATATCCTGGTCTCTGCCCTTGGTTTCTGTACAGTGCTGCTAACACCCTGGTATTTTCCTAAGTGATATGGACACAAGGAACAGTGTTTGCTTTGTTTTATCTTTTAACCTAGTAAAGGTTTAGTTCTTAACCAAAGACATAAATTCACACTTCTTATTTTTTTTAAGTTTTTTTACAGCAGGACTGTAATAGTTTAGTGTTTATTCTATACAACATATACTTCATATACAATATAAAACAGTGTAATACTGTTGTTTTGTATGTGTGGTGCTGATCCATTGTTCCCATTACCAGTGTGCCAGAATCCCTCTCCTGACATTCCCCGCCTTCCGAATCTTGACATCACCCTGTACACTTAGATCCGTTGTTTTGACTTTATTCACACTTTGTTTCTCCTTCACAGGTGAGTGAGAGCATTTGTCTTTTCATTTTCCTGACTCCCTTCATGTGTGTGTGTGTGTGTGTGTGTGTGTGTAAGAGAGAGAGAGAGAGAAAGAGAGAGAGTGCGAGAGAGAGAGATTGGGTAGATGCTTAGAACCAGAGTCAAAGGGAAGCTCTGTTCTTAATTTTTTGATAAGTCTTCAAACTATTTAGAGACTTAGCTAAACTGTAGTGGAAGAGAGTTCATTTTGGCTCATCCAACCTGCACTTGTTTTCAAACTATCTATTGAGTTCTTTCTCTAACACTCTGATCATCACATTGAAATCCTCTTAAAGATGGACGCAATTGTCTGTTCATCCCTTTCCCCATTTTTTTTTTATCCTTTTGTTAAAATTGGCTTTGAGAGTTCTTGTACCTTTATAAGGTATGCATATTATGTCTTCCAGTTAAAAAGGGTGCCTTTTTATTTTAGACCTCATTTCTTTCCCAGTGGAGAAGTTGTTCGGTTTGCTATAGACCTCTTTGTTTATTTCTGCTTTTGTTATCTTTGCCCCTGGTTTCATATTGCTCCTGAGGTCAGTATTCTGTAGGATCCTGCCTATGTTTTTCTCATTTAAAAAAATAGAAACGGGGTCCGGAGCAGTAGCATAGCAGGTGGGTTATTTGCCTGGCATGCGGCCAACCTGGGTTTGGGATCCCATATGGTCCCCTGAGCCTGCCAGGGGTGATTTCTGAGTGCAGAGCCAGTAGTAACCCCTGAGCGCCACCAGGTGAATTTGACAATATCAAACAATTTAACTCATTTAAAATTAATTTTAACTCGGAGAGATGGCATGGAGGTAAGGCGTTTGCCTTTCATGCAGAAGGTCGGTGGTTCGAATCCCATATGGTCCCCCAAGCCTGCCAGGAGCGATTTCTGAGCATAGAGCCAGGACTAACCCCTGAGGGCTGCCGGGTGTGACCCCCCCAAAAAAAAATTAATTTTAACTCATTTTAAATTAACCTTTGTGAAAGGTGTAAGATCTAATTTCTTTTTTCTTACTGCGTCATGAAGTTCTCCAGTTTTGCCAGAACCATTTGATGGCAGCTCTCCTTGCTTCACTTGCCCCATCTTTCCACTGCCCATACATTTGAGGTTTTATCTATGGGCTCTCAGTTTTATTCCATTTATCCCATTGATCTGAGTCTTTGTTCCAGGAAACAGATTTAATTACTCTAGCTTTATTGTTAAGATTAAAGTCTGGAAATGCAGTACCCCTCATTTTTTAAAGATGTCATTGGATCATTGGCTGTTGAGTGTTTCATGGTTCCACATAAATTTAGAAGTATTTGTTCTGTGTCCTGGACACTTATATGCCCTGGACGCTTTGATGGGAATTGCTCTTTAGTTTGTTTGTTTGTTTGTTTTGGACCACACCTGGCAGCACTCAGGCCTAAAGCCCAGAAATCGCTCCTGGCAGTGCTCGGGGGACCAAGTGGGATGGCGAGGATCAAACTGGTTTCGATTGAACTGGTTCCCCACATGCAAGGCAAATGCCTTACCACTTTCTGTGTATAGCTCTGTCCCCCCAGAATTGCATTCTCTGTAAATTGCTTGTTGAAACATGATGTCTTTTAACACTTGATTCTTCTAATATATTACATGTGATATATTTGTGTTTCCTTGTTTCTGCTTTTAGTGACTTTGAAAATGTTTTTTTAATTTTTCACTCAATTTTTATAATCTTTCATCTCCTTTGCTAAATTGACTCAGATATTGGAACTTTTTGACACAATCGTAAATGGAATAATTTTTGGAAAAATTGCTTTCTGAATTGTTGGTATATGGCAGGTTTCTGTATATTAATTTTGTAACCTGCTACTTTCCTCTATAAGCATTGTTAGAGGACTTTTTCTTCCTGGAATCTGTAGGGTTTTCTTTGTACAATGTCTGATTAGTGAAAATTTGTTCTCTTTACCAACCTGAATTCTTTCCTGCCAGGTGGCAAGGACTTCCCATTGAACAGTAGTAGTGAAGGTAGACAGACTTGTCCTGTGCCGGACCTAAAGGAAAGATTTTTCCTCATTCTTTTATGTTAGCTTTGGAGTTTATCATACAGTGATAGAAGTTCCTTTAATCTTGGCTTTGTTTCTAGTTTTCACCATAAAGGTTTCTGTAACATGCTTTTCTGTCAGTGGAGATTATCTATAGTTTTAGGCTTTCCTTTTATTGGTGTGGTGTTTCACTGTAGTTTATTTGCATATATTGAAACGTTGTTGAATCCTTGAGAGGAATTTCACCTGGTTGTGGTTTTGATAAGTAATACAGTTCATGTTGTATTTGCAAGAATTTTTATTGAGAATCTTTGTATCTGGGGCCAGCGAAGTGGCCCTAGAGGTAAGGTGTCTGCCTTGCAAGCGCTAGCCAAGGAAAGGACCACTGTTCAATCCCCTGGCGTCCCATATGGTCCCCCCAAGCCCCCAAGCCAAGGGCAATTTCTTTTTTTTTTTTTTTTGGTTTTTGGGCCACACCCGGTAACGCTCAGGGGTTACTCCTGGCTATGCGCTCAGAAGTCGCTCCTGGCTTGGGGGACCATATGGGACGCCGGGGGATCGAACCGCGGTCCGTCTCCTAGGCTAGCGCAGGTAAGGCAGGCACCTTACCTCCAGCGCCACCGCCCGGCCCCAGGGGCAATTTCTGATCGTGTAGCCAGGAGTAACCCCTGAGCATCAAACGGGTGTGGCCCGAAAAACAAAACAAACAAAAAAAAGAGAGAGAATCTTTGTACCTATATTCATCAGGGTATTTGGCTGAAAAATTCCTGGGAAGAATATTATGGGCTGTGGGAGCTGGGCCATATCCAGCATTCTCAGTGGTTACTCTTGGGTCTGCACTCAGGAATCACTCCTGGCAGAGCTCTGGGGACCATTTGGGATACTGAGGATTAAACCTGGTTAGGCCACATGCAAAACCAGTACCCGACCAGCTGCACTGTAGCTCTGGCTACTTGTCTGAGGTCATTTATTGCATTTGTAGTACTGGTTTCAAGGTCAATAAACATTTTGCTAGTCTTATAATAAAACCTGGGCCTGGATTAGAGTACAGCAGGTAATTCTGTACTGTACAAGCAGATAAGCCTTGAACATGGCTGACCTGAACACCAAATATGTTCCTTTAAGCCTTGCTGGGAATGATCATTGAGTGTAGAGCCAGGACTGAGTACTGAGTACCTCTGTGTGTGACACAAAATCAAATCTTCCTCTGGAAATATTTGTATAAATTGAAAGAATTTCTTCCTTAATTATTTGCTAGAAAAAAGAGAGAAAAATTATATGGGCAGGGAGAATTCTTTGATTTTAACTATTTAACTTGTGGGGAGCATATCTATGCTCAGGGTTTACTCCTGGCTGTACTCACGCATCTCTCCTGGTGGGGTTCAGATTACAAAATATATGCATGGTTAATGAAATATGGACTAAAACTAAGAGGCAATTAACTGAAAGGGATAAAAAAAAATATTGCTCTAAACAGGTCAGATGAATGATTGGTATCCAGGGTATAAAGTACAAATCTTAAAAAAAATTTTTCAAAAGCCCTATAAAAATATGTGGGGGGGGGTGAAAATGACAGGGACTTCTGAGTAAGATGAAAAAAAATGTTGCACATCAGTTATTAGGGAAATTCAAATTAAGATGTGAGAAAGATAAAGATAAATATCAGAAATACTGGGAACAATCTGTGTTGGTAGGGATATGGAGGAAAAGGAACTCTCTTCCTTTTTTGATGGGATTGTTCTCTGGTTCATCCTCTATGGAAAACAATGTGGAGAGTCTTCAGTAAATTTAGAATTGAGTTGCTATAGGACCCAACAATTCCACTGGGTATCTACACCCAGGACACATTGATTTAAAATGACTTATTCACATTGATAATGCATTGCTGCATTTAGTATAGTAGCTAAGATGTGGAATCAGTCTCAATGATAGATAAGTGGATCGTGAAGATGTGTTTATACATGTAAGGGAATACGACACAGCTGTAAGGAATGATGAACTCATGCAGTTCACTGCAACATGAATGAAACTGGAGGGTATCTATTAAGTAAATATCCTTTCTTACTGAATAATACCTAGCCGGTATAGTATTCTTGGTGAAATGTTCATTTCTATGAGTCTTTGTACTGTCTGCCTCTATACTCCTCTGGTTCACAGTTTCATCTGATAGATCTATTGTATATCTTATGGTCCTTCATTTGTATGTAAGTTCCTTTATTTGGGGGGGTTCACACCTGGCGGTGTTCAAGGGTTACTCCTGGCTCTGTGCTCAGAAATCGCCCCTGGCAGGCACGGGGAACCATATGAGATGCTGGGATTCGAGCCACCGTCCTTCTGCATGCAACGCAAATACCCTACCTCCATGCTATCTCTCCATCCCTGTAAGTTCCTTTTTTGATTCTACTGCTTTCAGTATCCTGTTTATCTTTGGGTATTTTTTCATTTTTAATACAGTGTATTTTGAGTATTTGTAATTGAGTTAATCTCTTACTGGGACCCCTCAGGCCTCTTCGATCATATGATATATCCTGTATCATATGCTATAATACTTAGCCCCAGGAATTCTTTTCCATGATTTCTTGAACTATCATTTTGTTGTTTTTCCATCACATTTGCCTTCCTGTTCCTCAGAGCCTTCAATGATTCTTACACTGTTCCTCTCAATTCAAACTCATATCATAGTTCTCTGATTTGCTCTTCATATCTTTTCAGAAATGAATATTTTCCATCTTCTGTTTCCTTTTCATTTTTGAGCTCCTTGATCTTTTGCTCAGCTTCTTTTACTTGGTTATTAAAAGCTTCTTTTGATTTTTTTAATTACCTACTCATTTTCTTAATTTCTGTCATTTATGATTGTAGTTGTTTTTTATTTCATTTCTTCTCTCTTGAACTTTGCTGACTACCAGTGTTAACATTTTTTTAGCTCGTCACTATAAATGTTGCCATAATTATATTTTATAATTATAAAATTATTTAGTATATATGTTATATATCATATAATTATAATTATATGGTATTGGTAACACTAGTTTTACTCATTAAGCTTTGGCTGGCTTCTATGTTTTCTCTTGTGCTGTGCTGTGCTGGGGGTGAATCTTTGTAGTTAACACCCCTGGAAGATAATGAGGGATTTGTCTGGGGTTCTCTTCCTGCTCTGCCTCTCTTCACCAAATGACAGGAAGAATACTTGTTAAGTAGATTTGTCCCTCTGCCACATGGATGCTGCTGGACCTGGTGGAAGGGACGGGCTCTGCCTCCCACTTCAGATTGGGCCAGTAATGCCAGCCTCATTTCAGATGGCAGAGTAGCCTGTTTTTAATATTTTTTGTTTTGGTTTCACACCTAACATTGCTTAGGAGTCTTTACTGGCTCTATGCCTGGCAGGCTCTGAGATGTTATATGGAATGCTAGGGAAACTCCTTACCCACTTATGGTTGCTCCAGCTCATGTTTTTAATATTTTTTATTGTTACTGTTTTCTGTTTGGGCACTATGCCCAGCAGTGCTCAGGGCTTTCTCCAGGTTCTGCACAAAGGAATCATCCTAGCAAGTACAAGGGACCATCTTGGGTGCCAGGGATCTGGCCTGAGTCAGTTTCATGCAGAACAAGTGCCCTACCCTCTCTACTGTCTTTCCAGTCCCAGCATCTGTGGTGTTTTGTATTCTTTAGTTTAGATATGTTACAAGATTATTAATGTTGGTAGTTTTGATGCATAGTCATTGTGCCTTATCACTAGCAAGGAGCTTTCCCCTAATGCCCTATGGTACTTGTGTTCTACCTTCTGATTCCCTGATCTCACTTGATAATCTTAGTTTGATAGTCCAAGGACCAGGGTATCTCATCATTAGTTACTGTTTTTTTCTTTTTTTTTTTTTTTTTTTTGGTTTTTGGGCCACACCCGGCGGTGCTCAGGGGTTACTCCTGGCTGTCTGCTCAGAAATAGCTCCTGGCAGGCACGGGGGACCATATGGGACACCGGGATTCGAACCAACCACCTTTGGTCCTGGATTGGCTGCTTGCAAGGCAAACGCCGCTGTGCTATCTCTCCGGGCCCTGTTTTTTTCTTTTGTTTCTCTTTTTATCACAGGTAAATGAGATCATCCTTATGCCCTCTTCCCTCTGACTTATTTCCCTTAAATCAATACCCTCTAGTACCATTCAAGTTCCAGCAAAATGTATAAGAATCCCTTTTTTTTAACTGCATAATTTTCCCCTTTGTATATATGCCAGAGCCTCTTATTCTTATGTTGGACATTTGAGTTGTTTCCACATTCTGGCTATTTACAGATTGCTGTGGTGGACGTAGGTTTGCATGTATCTCCAGGTCCCTTAGTGTAAGGAAACCTAGATAGAGGAGGGGGGCAGTTCTTGGGAATGCACTCTTGAGTTCGTGTACACTCCTGCCAACCAAAAAAGTGGTTTCACAGAGAGTCTTGCCCAGACACTGTTTCTCACTCCCTGCAAATGGCAGGAGAGGCACTTGCCTGGAATTAGGAAGATAAATGGGATATCATCAGCGTGCAGAGAGAGAGCCCTGAAGTCTCTCTCACTGTCTCTTTCGCTCTCGACAGTTTTTCTAAATAAGTTTGGCCCAGCTGTCTTGCCAAAAGTTGTAACCTTGAAGGTATGGTTCCAGCTGAGCCCACTAATGACAAGGTAACATGGAGATAGTTTTTTATTAAACAAGAAGCCAGTAAGTTGGAATTTGTCCTTGAGAACTGTCTTCCCTACATGGTCATATGAAGCAGCAAACTGGGTCAGAGGACTGGGAAGTCTGTCTTTTAGAAGGGGCAGGTTGCAGACGGGTAGATGCTAGAGCAATCAGTAAACTTTGTTGTGCTCTGGTCCTCTGAAGTATGCTCAGACATTTATATAATCTAGCACAACTTACTTCCTTTTGGACTTGTTTTATTATTTCAGCCATATGGCATGATTTACTCTATTAATCAGTAATTAAGATCTTGGTAATCATTTATTATAAATCAATTAAGTTTTATACTTTCTGGATTTAATTTATAAGTCCAGTGTTTAATCCTCAAAGTGTGCTTTTGATAAGTAAATTAAGATCTGGGGGCTGGAGAGATAGCATGGAGGTAAGGCGTTTGCCTTTCATGCAGAAGGACGGTGTGATTCGAATCTGGGCATCCCATATGGGGACGATTTCTGAGCTTAGAGCCAGGAGTAACCCCTGATGTAACCCTGGGTGTGACCCAAAAATCAAAATAAATAAATAAAAGATCTGAATTCATCTCATTTGATCCAACATTATTATTTGTGCTGTACCTGACTTAGACTCTCAGACATGTTTTCTAAAGATTTTTTGCTTCAGTCATTCCCGGATTGCAATCAGAGTGAAATCTTAGACTAGTAAGAATGCTCTGTATCCAAGAAACAGTAAATGCTGATGAAAATATGATTAAAAAGGGAACCCTCGTTCTCTGTTAGAGAAAACTGGTCCAGTTTGTATGGAAAATGGGAGAGATTTCTAAATAAATGAAACAAAATAACCTGCTATATACAATCCAGGAATTTCACTCTTACATCTGTCTCTAAATACAGCAATACTAACTTGAAAAGATATATGCCCATCTGTGTTCATTGCAGTGCCATTACAATAGCCAAGATTTAGAACTAACACAAACTAGGACAAATGAGTAAGGGATTAAGATTCTGAGTATTATCTGCCTAGGTGCTGGCATATTTATACAGTAGTACAGAAGGAGAAGGCTGCCTTTCTAAGATGAAATAGGAAAAATTGGACTGGGAATAATCTTTAGAGGAGTAAACACTTGAAAGAGTTAAGTCCAGTGGGGAAAGGGAGCAGGAGAGATCTAGTATCTGGTATCTACCTTAAATATCTGATATTAAAATGAAATATAGGATAGTTATATGTTCAAAGGACAGGTTATGATGGAGTTTGAAATTTAGAAAAAAAAATTTAGAGAAAATAATCCTAAATCAGGGCCTGAGTACTCTGAGTGAAGAGGCAACTCATTCAGGAAATTAGAGGAAGGAGGACAACCAGGAAAAAGTCATCGAAACGGAAAAGAGGGATCTGTGTGGTATGAGAGTAATCAGCTTTGCTATTACAGAGATTGTTGTATTGTTGTACTAATAATTAGATAAGGACAGTAGGATTTGGCCACAGGAAATTTGTTTAGAATTACGGTACATTAAATTAGGGTACATTACTGTGAGTTAAGAATAGAAAACTGGGCCCGGAGAGATAGCACAGCGGCGTTTGCCTTGCAAGCAGCCGATCCAGGACCAAAGGTGGTTGGTTCGAATCCCGGTGTCCCATGTGGTCCCCCGTGCCTGCCAGGAGCTATTTCTGAGCAGACAGCCAGGAGTAACCCCTGAGCAACACCGGGTGTGGCCCCCAAAACAAAACAAAACAAAAATAGAAAACTGTCCCTCAATAATGTCCCCAATAGTTACTGTGCCTATGCGGGGGGGGGGGGGGAGCTCAAATGAATCCTTTTATCCACATATATATATTGATTGATTTTTTTGACTTCTTTACTTTGGTATAGATATTGAAGTTGATGTCTCCAATTTTACTTTATTTATTTTATTTTATTTTATGTTATTTTATTTTGGTTTTGGGATCACACCCGGCAGTGCTCAGGGGTTACTCCTGGCTCTATGCTCAGAAATTGCCCCTGGCAGGCACAGGGGACCATATGGTATGCCGGGATTTGAACCACCATCCTTCTGCATGAAAGTATTTTATTTTATTTTCTCTTTCTCTTTCTCTTTCTTTTTGCACTCCGGCATGGTTTGATTCCAGGATCGAGACTATTGTGTGGTGCTTGTCTTTATTGCTGTAGTGCTCACTGGCTATTTTATTTGATATTTCTTTTTGGATTGTTGCAGTGTTTCAATGACCTTTTTCCTGTCCTCAAACTGAGATTGAAAACCTCTAGAAGGACTCCGCCCATTTTCAGCTTATTTGATTTTTTACCCCATGCTATTGCTTTTCTTTCCTTCAAACAAAACCACATAACTCGAACTACCTAGCCCCACCTCTCAAATAGAGGGGCAAACAAGGGAGGGTACCAGGACCAAACAGATATATTATCACTGATAGTAAGCTAGACACAGGGGACCACTTACTCTAGTAGCGGGGGGGGGGGGGGTGATGATGGAGGATACGGGTTGCAGGAAGGGAATGGGGATGGGGGAGGACAAATTTGGTGACGGGTGGGCCCAAGGAGATAGCACAATGCCGTTTGCCTTGCAAGCAGCCGATCTAAGACCAAAGGTGATTGGTTTGAATCCTGGTGTCCCATATGGTCCCCCATGCCTGCCAGGAGCTATTTCTGAGCAGACAGCCAGGAGTAACCCCTTAGCATTGCCGGGTGTGGCCCAAAAACCAAAAAAAAAAAAAATGAATTTGGTGATGGGTATTCCCCTGATTCAATGTTAATATGTACCTAAAGTACTACTGTGAAAGATATGTAAGCCAATATGGTCAAAATATAACTTAAAAGAAAAAGAATAGAAAACTGAGATCAGATTGAGGCTATGTGGGGTAAGGGAATGGGAAGAGAGTAAGATTGAGAGAGAAAGATCAGATCGAGGGTATGTGGGGTAAGGGAATGGGAAGAGAATAAGATTGAGAGAGGGATTTGTAAAGATGAGTATACTAGAGCACATTGGCATGTTCTTCAGAATGATCCAGTAGAAAGAGAAATTGATTTACAGGAATGAGAGTGTACCATTCAGGGATGACTTCTTGAAGAGACCAGAGTGTCTGGAATCCATAGCTTGCCAAGTGAGGGTGTTGAATAGAAGTAGGGTGCTTTTGGTGCTTTAATAGGAGGGGAGTGGAGGTTCATTGGGGAAATAGGAATTCCTGCCTAAAAGAAAGAATGAGGTAAGTTTTCACTTGACACTGGGATAGATAAAGTTAATAAGTGTGTTAAAGATAAAAGGATTAGGGGGCTGGAGCTCTAGTACAGCAGGTAGTGTGCTTGTCAAATCAGGTTCAATCCCTAGCATTCCGTATGGTTCCCAAGTATGGCCAGGAATGATCTGTGAGCACAGAGCCAGGAGTAAACCCTGAACATCACTGGAAGTGCTCCCTTCTCCCCCTTCAAACAGATTTGAGAATTAAATAAGTTAACTATAAGAGTGGGAAAAGAGATTTTTTTACCAGGGCTTCCTCCTGGTTCTGCCTGTACTCTGGCATCATTCTTGGAGATGCTAGGAGTAAGGGAGAGGGGACAACTTAATGTGTGTTACCAAGGATCAAACCCAAGTCTGTGTGCAAGATAGTCACCTTACCAGCTGTACTATTGTTCTGGCCAAAGGGTCTGCCCATTTTTAAACAGAAATTGATTCTCCCCCTAAGGAATAGAAAAAGGGGCTCAGAGAGGTAGTATGGCAAGTAAAGTCTTTGTCTTGTATATAGGTAGCCAACTTGGTTTTGGTCCCTGAGCTGAATCAGGAGTAAGCCTTGACACTTTGGGTGTGGTCCCCAAACAAAATAGCAAAGGTTAATTAAAGAGTGTATGTACCTAAGAATCAAGTACAGGCATCATTTAAAGAGAATAGATTGTTTCTAAGTAAGACAATTTAGTTGGGTTTTTTTTGTTTGTTTTTTTTGTTTTTGGGGTTTTTTTTTTTTTTTTTTTTTGGTTTTTGGGCCACACCCGGCGATGCTCAGGGTCCTGGCTGCTCAGAAATAGCTCCTGGCAGGCATGGGGGACCCTATGGGACACCGGGATTTGAACCAACCACCTTTGGTCCTGGATCGGCTGTTTCAAGGCAAACGCCGCTCCGGCCTGTAAGACAATTAGTTTACATACTCAGACTCAGTGCAGAAAGTGGCCCACTATTTATGAACTTATGTATTTGAGTATTCCTTATCAGGTATTGGTATACAAATAGTTTTCTCCAATTCCAAAAATTGCCATTTATTTTATTGATGGTTTCCTTTGCTGCACAGAAGCTTTTAATTTTTTCATTTCCTTTGACTACCCTGAAATGGGATTCTTGGATCATAGGGCTTATTTTAGTTTAATTTTGTTTTAGTCCCCTTGCCTTCTGTTGCCTTTGCCTTTATGCCAAATCAAAAAAATGGTTGCCAAAACTAATACCCTTTGATTCCCAGCATCCCATACAGTCCCCCAAGCTTGCCAGGAGCAATTTCTGAGTGCATAGCCAGGAGGAACCCCTGGGCACTGCTGGGTGTGGCCCCAAAACAACTAAGCAAAAATGAACCAAATAGTTGACTACTTATACTTTATTCTAAGAGTTTTTTCTAATTTATTTATTTATTTTTGGTTTTTGGATCACACCTGGCAGCACTCAGAGGTTACTCCTGGCTCTATGCTCAGAAATCACTCCTGGCAGGCTCGGGGGACCTTATGGGATGTCAGGATTCGAACCACTGTTCTTCTGCATACATGGTAAACACTCTACCTCCATGTTATCTCTCTGGTCCCTATTCTCAGAGCTTTTGTGGCTTGTTTTGTGAGGGTCACATCCTGTAGTCCTCAGGGCCTTCTCCCTTCATTTAGCGCTTGGTGGGGCTGAGGGGACCAGGTGCTGTGCTGAAGATCAACTCAGGCCTCCTATGTGTGTTCTGCCAATTGAGTTACTCTCCAGTCCTCTTGTAATAATGTTATGATTTGGGTCTTATGTTCAAGTTTTTAATTCATTTTGAAGTGAATAGAGACTCATGAGGCTTCTGCATGTGACTGTCTCGTTTTCACTGTTTTTTTTTTTTTTTTTTTTTTTTTTCTTTTTGAGGTTTTGGGCCACAACCGGCAGTGCTTATGCGAATTATTCCAGGCTCTGCACTCAGGAACTGCTACTCACAGGCTCGGGGAACTATCTAGGATGTAAGGGGATTGAACCTAGGTTAGCTGTTTACAGGCAAGCATCTTACCTGCTGTACTGTTTGTTACTTTGGCCCTAGTTTTCACTTTTATTTTGTCGAAACTGTCTTCAATGTTTTATCTTTTTTACTTCTTTGATATGAATTAATTGACTATATCCATGTGCCTTTATGTATGGAATCTCTGTTCTGTTCCATTATTTATGTTTTCATGCCAATATCAGACTTTTTTTACTGCATTTAGTGATTTTTTTATCATTTGATACAAGAAATGTAATGTCTCTGATGTTTCTCTTCTCTCTCAAGATTGCTTTAGCCATTGGGGATCTTTTATTTGATAAGCATTTTGATATTCTAGTTCTATGAAAATGCTCTTGAAATTTTAATAGTGATAACATTGAATCTGTTTGAATAGGTCCTATAAGTTAGGATCAATTTGGGTAGAATGGTATGGTAACTTAATTATACCAAAACACAGATACAGAATACCTTTCCTTATTTGTCTTCATTTCATCTCAAAAAACTAACTATAGCTTTTAGCCTGCAGATCTCTTTTACCTCTTTTGTCTATTCTTAAATATTTCATCATTTTCCATGTTATTATATCTATAACATAATTTTAATTTCAAGTATACCTAAAGTATAGTAAGCAAGCTCATTATTGCCAGTGAGATTGGTTCTAGTATTTCATGAGTGTATATATAATGCTGAATATTTTTGAATAAGTCTATACTTCTATCTGATTATATAAAGGAAGATATCTTTTTTGAGGGGCCACATCCAGTGATGCTCTGGGGTTATTCCTGGCTAGGTGCGCAAAAAGTACTCCTGGCTTGGGGGACCATATGGGACACCGGGAATTGAACCGAGGTCCGTCCTGGGTCAGCCACATGCAAGGCAAATGCCCTACCACTGTGCTATCACTCTGGCCCTGGGAGACATCTTTTAACTGGGTTTTCTTTGGTGTATGCATTTAGGAGCCTCTTTTTTGTGTGTGTGTTCTGAGGTTGAACCCACAGCATAAGGCCTGGCAAATATGCATTCTGCTACTGGTCCCCTTTAAGGACTTTGGAAAAATAGTGCTTATTTTTATGTATCTTCAATATTACATTAAAACATATTAGCATTTTTTTTTTTTTTTTTTTTTGGTTTTTGGGCCACACCCATTTGACGCTCAGGGGTTACTCCTGGCTATGCGCTCAGAAATCGCCCCTGGCTTGGGGGGACCATATGGGACGCCGGGGGATCGAACCGCGGTCCTTCCTTGGCTAGCGCTTGCAAGGCAGACACCTTACCTCCAGCGCCACCTACCCGGCCCCACATATTAGCATTTTTAATAAATATTTTTTGTTTGTTTGTTTGTTTTTGGGTCACACCCAGTGGCACTCAGGGGTCAGCCCTGGATCTACGCTCAGAAATTGCTCCTGGCAGGCTCGGCGGATCATATGGATGCCAGGAATCAAACTGGAGTTCGTCCTGTGTTGACCACATGCAAGGCAAATGCTTTACTGCTGTGCTATTGCTTTGGCCTTAAATAAAAATTATTGATATAGTTTTTTATTTATCTTTTTGATTCATTAATGTAGAAGGACATGTTCTGTAAGTTTATTAGTCCTACATATTTTTTTCTCCTTTTAATTGCTAATATGTACATAGAACACATTTTAGTGGGAAGAAATACTTGTTCTCCTGTAAGGAAGCCTCGGCCATACAGCATTGTGAACTGAAAGTTTTTTCATGAATGCAGGAACTTTGACTGTGGAGCCCAGTGGTTAGTGGTGCTCTCCTCTGGCAGTTAGATGGATGGATGACTGTGCCTCATCCACAGAGTCTGACTTACTGGCATTATAAAAGCTTTTTAAGCTACAGGGGTGATTCTGACTGACTTCAGAAACAGTTTCAAAGCTATGTTGAATTTTATTTACTTATACCGCTCAGTGTTTTTGATTAAAGCATTAATTTCCTTCCCAGAAAGTTGTATTTTGGAATAGTATTTATTATTTAGCATCTGATCTACCGTAAGTCATGTGTACACTCCCAATAATGCTGATTGGTGACTAATTTTAAATCCATAATTATTTAATATAATTATTTAAATAATTTCATAAACTAATTGAAATCTTATTGTGTACAAAATATTGTGATATGCACCATGAGACACAGATGGAGAGATGTTCCCTCAAGATTCTTCTCGTCAATAATGGTGACATATATAAACAGGTATATATGTAGATTGGGGTGGGATATGTTAGTGGCATAAAAGGAGTTAACAGAAACATTGGTTATAAGGACTGATTGATTACTTCATGGAAGATATGTTTAAAGTGAACTTGATATGGCCAATGGAGTAGTTTACAGTCTTTAATCTTTAAAAAAATACTTCACAATTTATTAATTGTTCCTATTTTATCCTCACAATAGTTCTGTGGAATCAATCAGCCAAACTTTTATTGATAAAAATATTAGCCAATCCTTAGAATAGTTAAATTACTTATCCAGAATCTTAGGAATGGTAACAAAGTGAAATATTCATAACTTGAACCTGTCTTTAATCTCTTTGTACAAAAGCACTCTTCATCTCTTGCAGTAAGGGTAAAAGACTGAAAATGTGAGTTCTATAATGGCTATTTAGGATACAAGTTCTGAAATATTGCTCCCCAAAATGTCTATTCCTAAATCCTATGGGTATGTTAGATTACGGAGAAAGAATTAAAATCTCAGACAGAGTTATGGTTGCCAGAGAGGGGGCCTGAAAATTAGGAGATTATTTTGGCTTGTTGGGGTGAACCAAAGACTTTCAAATGAGTCCTTAAGAATGTGCAAGGAAGCAGAAGCAAGGAGAGAGTGCTGCAGATTGTCAAAGTTTCACTACACTTTTGCTGGAGGAGTCATTGAACTGAGGGATGTAGTAAAAAGGACAGGAAAACATTTTTTCCTCCTTAGACTTAAGGAAAGAGCTATTCAGATACCTTGATTTTAGTTCTTTGAGACTTATTTTGAACTTATGAAGTATGGGACCAAAACATAATAAACTTGTTTTAAATTACTGTATTTTCCGGCATGTAAGATGAGTTTTTAAGCCATGAAAAACTTTTTAAAAGTTGGGGTTCATCTTACATGCTGGTATGTGGTATGCAGAAACTTACCCTAGCTTCAGGGACAAGTGATCCGCCCCCCTCTTACCACTGCATCCCATCCAGCTGCCAGGCGTCATCACTCAGTCCTCTGCTTGTCCTGATTCATCTTTCAGGGTACACAGAGGAGCTGAGTTACCGAGCACTGCATTTCATCCAGCCGCCGGGTATGCAGCTCTCTGGTTCTCAGTCCTCTGTTCAGCTTTTATAGGACACAAAGGAGGTATTCTGTCTCCGTCTAGCTATCGTATCACTGTACCCTAGCCAGCAGCTCTAGGAGGAGCCCCCTATTCCTGCTCTCAATGTAGACCATGAGGATTGCCAGGATTGATTCTGGGCAGGCTTGTACAAGGCAGGTACACTGTACCTACCACGGTGCTGTTGTCCAGCCCCCTCTGTTCTGCTTTTAAAATCTCAAGTTTAAATTAGACAAGACATGTTAACATTTTAACATGTCTGTTAAAATGAAATGGAAGACTTAAGACTTCAATTTTACTAATCTTATTGATCCTATTTAGTCCTTATTAATTTGCAGTAGTTTCAAAAGCATATTTTGTGGTGAATTATATTTTCATATATATAACATTTACTTTTGTTTTGGATTTTGGACTCTTCCCAGAGACACTCGGGTTACTTCTGGCTCAGGTTCTCTGTGGGACCACATGAGTTGCCATGAATCCAACTCTGGTGAGCCAAATGCTGACCCTACCCTCAGCTATCAATCTACCTACCCTACCTATCAATCCAGCTCTATAGTATTTGCTTTTCATTGCATACTTAAAATAGGCTGATCTTCTATTAAATGAAGTATTTGGAATTAAGTTTATATGTCAGTGCAGTTTTAAGCATTCAATGTTTCTGTAGTTGATTTTGATCAGAAAGGGTATTTTGGGGTTTTGGTTTTTGGGTTATACCCGTTGGCACTCAGGGGTTACTCCTGGCTCTGCACTCAGAAATCGCTCCTGGCAGACTCAGGGAATCATATGGGATGTCGGGATTCAAACTACCATCCGTCCTGTGTACAAGGCAAATGTCCTACCACTATGCTATCTCTCTGGACCCTGATCAGAAAATATTTTTAATGTTTGAACATATATAGTATCGTGATAACATTTTTAATCACCTAGAGGGCAGAATCTTGTTGAGATATATGCAAAACTGGTAGCACAAAATAATGCTTCAGTGAATTGAGTGAATTTCTGAATTGGGGTCAGTTAGTTTTGGTTATATGTGTTTTTTTTTTAACTCTAGTTTTAAAAATAATAAAATAATGCTTCAGTGAATTGAGTGAATTTCTGAATTGGGGTCAGTTAGTTTTGGTTATATGTGTTTTTTTTTTAACTCTAGTTTTAAAAATAATAAAATAATGCTTCAGTGAATTGAGTGAATTTCTGAATTGGGGTCAGTTAGTTTTGGTTATATGTGTTTTTTTTTAACTCTAGTTTTAAAAATAATAAAATAATGCTTCAGTGAATTGAGTGAATTTCTGAATTGGGGTCAGTTAGTTTTGGTTATATGTGTTTTTTTTTAACTCTAGTTTTAAAAATAATAAAAAGTCTTTAAAAATTCAAATTAGACTTTGGATTTGAAGCTGGTTTGAAAATTTATGCTGACCGTTCATTTAGTTATATCATGTCACTGAAGATTGACCTGCTTTTAGATTTAAATTACATTATTGATGAGTATGTTATGATTTTTACTTTAAGAATTTGTCATTTGAATCTCACTTCAACAAAACAATTTAGACAAATATTTTGCTTTTGATGTAGTTAAAGAGTAGCTTGAATCATACAAAAGTATAATTAGACGTGTAGTTTTTTTCTTAGGGTATGTAGAAGTTATTTTTAAAAGCTTCTAAAATGTATTCTTTGTTTTGAAGGGAGTTTTTTTCTTAGAAATTCTAAGTCTTCTGAGAAGTTTTGTGTTCCAAATTTCTCATAAATCGTTGACTACACACATGATTAAGTACTGTTCAATGACTCATGCACTTCATGTAGTCAGAGTGTCTTAAGCCTTTTGTATGACCAATTCATTCTGACAGAGGGCTGTTTGAAATGGAACCAAATTCACATCTCTATTTCTTTTTCTTTTCTTTTTTTTTTTTTTTTTTTTTTTTTTGGTTTTTGGGGCACACCCGGCGGTGCTCAGGGGTCACTCCTGGCTGTCTGCTCAGAAACAGCTCCTGGCAGGCACGGGGGACCCTATGGGACACCGGGATTCGAACCAACCACCTTTGGTCCTGGATCGGCTGCTTGCAAGGCAAACGCCGCTGTGCTATCTCTCCGGGCCCTCTCTTTCTTTTTCAAGTCTATTTAAACATTTAATATATAATTGATAGATTTAATAGATAATCATAGTAGTAAGTGATTGCTATTTATTTCTTAAACAGATAGTCAGGGGGTGCGAACCTGTATGTCGGTTATCATCAAAGAGACAGGAAAATCACCCAGAGGCACAGAAATGGCAGAGCAAGGGCAAGGAAAGAAACAGCAAAGCTCGCTTTATTATCATCTGTCCTGGGTGTTCACTGTGAACATGCGTACACCACGCTTGGCTGTCTGCTTTCCAGATAGGAATTTCCCCCAGTATCTTCTAATACCTCGCGGCTTGTGGAAGTGCCAGTTTGGACCGTCGAGCAAGGCCGCGTCATTTCGTGTGCGGGTTTCGCGGGGCCGAGCCCTGGTCCCTCCCTCGGTCCCCCCGGGCTCCCATTGGCCGGCGCGGGCTCCGGGCCCCGATTGGCCGGCGCGGGCACGTGAGCCGCATGTGGCCGCATTGGCGCAGCCCGGGTGTCAGTGGAGCCCGAGCCGGGATGGAGGCGCGCCGGGCGCGGACCCGGACATGGGCATGGGGTAGGTGCGCCAGGGGCCTGGCCGGCCGGGGCGGGGGCGGGGGACCCCGCCGGACCCCCCGCTGGCCGCTGTCTCTGTGCCCCGGGGCCTGACCGCGGGGCAGGGGAGGGGCGCGCTGGGGCGCCGGCCGGCCGGCCGGAAGAGCTGCGGGAGCTGCGGGGCATCCTCCGCGCCGGTCGGGTTGGCAGGCAGGGCGGAGGGCTGAGCGGTCTCCAGGGCAGGGCTGCGGGAGCACAACAAAGAACGGGCATCTTCGCAGGCCCCCTCCCCGCCGCTGGGCGCGGTGGTCGGAGCCAGACGAGGCTGCGGGAGCGGGCGAGGAAGAGCCGCACTGCCCTGCAGGGCGAGCGAGCGAGCGAGGGAGCGAGCGGGGCGGCGGCTGGGCTCGGCGAGGAAGGCCGGGCGGGCGGGCGGGCGGGCGGGCGCCGGCAAGTGCCTGCTGCTGCACCGAGCCGTGGGGCGAATTCCCGGGAGGAGGTGGCACGGAGAGGAGAGGAGAGACGGGCCTTTGTTGGCGGTGGCACGGCAGGGCACGGAGGACTGCAGCATCCCCTCTGCCCGCCACGATGGAAAGGCAGCTGCAGAAACCTTGCTGCAGTGCTGGCGGCCGGAGCCATCGCTGCTCGTTGCCACCCGAATGGGAGGAGAGGGGCTTTCTGAAGGTACCAGCGGCGTCAGGCGGATGGTTGACAAAGAATAGATCAGACATTTTGATTCTATCTCGGAAAACAGATGCTCGATTGCTTGCTTTCACGCAAATCCTGTACGAGATCTTAATAGACTGTGGACGGTGTAGTGGCTCTTTTCCTTTGTCAGTGCAGCTTTCTGCCATTCATTAGATTACTCAAGAGCAAACCATTTTACAAGGCTAATCACTCCGTGAAATAGAATAACAATACATTTTTTCAGAGGCTTAAAATTTAAGACCTGTATCTAGTCATTCCATACCGCCTTGTTTACTTTTACTTATTAAATACAGTCTGAAGCAAATTTTAAATCAAATCACCATTTTCCATGTATTTCTTCTGTAGTAACGTTCCCAAGAGTCACTCTAGATACAAAGTCTTGCATTGCATATATTTTTCCTTAATGTTTAAAGGCATAACATTTGGGGATTGGGTATATTATACATATCTTACCTTTGTGTATATTTAGGTGGCCAGTCTGCCACACCTCTCTACTCCCTGAACAGGATAACAATAGCTTTTGTAAAATCTTCCAGGATGAATGACACATTTTAAGTAGTGCTTAAATAGCAAAAAGTCTTGAGAACCTGGTTATATTTTCACAATTTTTTTTCAGGATAAAACAATTAGACTTAAATAAAATGACTAAAGTTTTCATTGGTAAGTTACAGCAATTTATTTTAAATTTTATTGATGATGTAAAACAAATTTTTATTTTAAAATGTCTGTTAAGAATATTTTCACAGATATATAGCAAGGCCAATAATTGTGTGTGTGTGTGTGTGTGTGTGTGTGTGTGCAAGGCCAATTGTGTGTGGGGGGGGGACCATATGGGAAGCCAAATTTGAACTGATGTCCTTCTGCATGAAAGGCAAACGCCTTACCTCTCCAGCCCCAAGGCCAATAAGATCTCTTCAAAATCTGATGAGACTATAGGTAGATTGATGTCACATTAAAATTTTAAGTGAAATTTAATAGTTAATACCATTCAGTTTTTTTGAACCCTAGTGTTTTCTAAGCATTTCAGAGCTTTATTTCTATGTAAATGATCACGTTTTTATCATTTCATTAGCTTTTTCTTTTCATTTTAAATGCTAGAGTATGCCTAATCACATATGTTGTGACTTTATCCAAGGTCATATATAAGGATAGAAGGAGCATAAGCAAATTGTCTCACTATTTTATATATGTTATAGCATATAAAGTAGTATATATAAAATACATTATTTCAAGAACAGTATAGGACAGTGATAGATCAATTATCAAATGAAATGGTACTTAGTTGTGGGTTTTTAAGTACAATATAAAATGTTTTGTAAAGTACCAGGTAGATAAGCAAATATACATAGCAATTTTTGACAGTGGTATCCACAATGTAATTTTAAAAAAAATTTTGGGCCACACCGAAAGGCCACACCCTAGCTCTTCACTCAGGGATCACTTCTGGTGGTGCTGGGGGACAAGTCCTTGCGCTTGTTCTGTTTCTCTGGCTCCCTGAGCACTATTGATCACTATTTATTTTAAGGCTGGAACCACATTCATGCAGGGAAAGTGCCTTAATTCCTCTTACCAGCTCCTTATAGACATAGAATCAAATAGAATGTTTTTGTAAATTTTGATTTAGAGTTTTTTCAGAATTAAGATGAAGAACTAAAAATTTTATTTCTTTCTCTTTTATTGTATGAATGACCATACATAACTCGGCTTTAGTTTCTCTTGAAATTATTCTTGTTGAACAGTCCTTGAACATAGTGCCAGGAATAAGCTCTGAGCACCTCAGGGTGTGGCCTATAAAACAAAACAAAAACTGTTCACTCCATATTTGAGTGCCTACTAAATGCCTGTCTTAGAAAAGTGCTGTAGAATCCATTTAGACATGGAAATTAAGAAACTGGTATTAGAACTATGTTAATTTAAACATGCTTGTTAAGCATATATTATCCTGACAACTCCTAAGATCTTTAAAGCGTTGTCATCTAAAACATATTCTAATTAGTGTGGCAGTTTACACTTTGACACACCATGCCTTATTGTAAAATCTTAGAAAAAAAATTGAAAAGTAAATAATTTTTGAAATATTAATAAGGTATTTTAAGTGTTAAATGGTATTAGATGAAGTTATTTTTAAAATTCTATTTCTGATTGTCAATAATCAGAAATTTCTTGTTTCTGTAGTCAACTATTTGATGGAAGTGTGTGTGTGTGTGTATATATCCCTTGTTTTGGCATAGAGGGCATCTCACAGGTACTTCGATAACTGTATTCTTGAAAAGGTTTATGTAAATCAAATCATAGTGTACACTCATGTCACATTTTTAAATAGTCTATGAGATAAAGTACACTGTTACTTTTATTTGGGGGGGGCACACCCGTTAACGCTCAGGGGTTACTCCTGACTATTCGGTCAGAAATCGCTCCTGACTTTGGAGGGGGGGCATATAGGATTCGGGGAGATCGAATCATGGTCCGTCCTACGCTAGCACTAGCAAGACACCATACCTCTAGCGCCACCGCTCCGGCCCTACACTGTTACTTTTGGAACTTACAATCAATTTTTCTCAGGAACCTTTTCATATTTCCTACACAATACTCTATAACTATGAAACCTTGGCATCCCAACTTCCTTTTCCTCTAGTCCATGGCAGCCACATTCTATTTTCTGTCTCAATGAATTTGACTTCCCAAAGGACTTCATAAAAGCAGATAGTGATTGTCCATCTGTGAATGGCTTAAAATATTAGGATTCCTCTTTGTAATAGCTAGTGTCAGACTTTCCTTTTTAAGGCTAAATAATATTCTGTTTCAGACTACATATTGTTCGTATGTTGATGAGGCACATAGATTGCTTTTGACTATGAGAGTTCTGCTTTGAACGTGAGTGTACAAATAGATGTTTGAGTCTCTACTTTTCACTATGTACGGTATATTCCCTAATCTATATTTCTGTTTGCTTTTGCTTGTTTATTCAGAGGCTTTCCCAGAAGTGCAGTGCTCTACCAGGGCCACATGTAGTGGTGCTAGAGAGGCTGTATAAAGCAGGTTTTGAATATAGTCCTATGCACGTTGCATGTGCTCCAACCCTAGCCCCCAGAATTATTTTTTTAACTTAGTATGTTTTTTAACTTTGTATTGTTTTTAAGATCTACTTTAATTTGCCTTTAAATTGGTAGTGCTAATTCTGCAGTAGCGTTCAGTAGTTCTTTTACTATTTCCCAGTGAAGACCTGTCTTTCTTGAAAAGCTTTTACCACAAATTCTGGACTACTGATTAGTTACATACTGTTTTTCAATTATCCTAAATTTTCTGTGGCTTAAACAAAGAAAATATATTTCAGACTTTCAGTGGGAAAGAGATTCAAGAATATCTTATAAAACATTATTGGGGTGGGGGGGGTTGTCACACCTGATGCTCAGGACTTACCCCTGGCTCTAGTTACAGATAGTTCTGGCAGGGTCTTTATTCCCTCTCGTAGCTCTCTGGTCCCTTAGTGATATCTTAGTGGTGGTCTGGCTTAGAATCTCTTAACTGTGGTCATCTGAAGACTAGACTGATGGATCCACTTCCAAGATGGCTCTTGCACAAAGGCCCCTTCCACTGGCTCTTGACCTTGGGCCTCTCCAAAGGGCTGCTGTGACTTGTCAGGACATGACCACCAGCACCCTCCAGTGATTCCTGAGAAAAGGACATGATCTCAGAAGTCGCTTGTCTTCCCCTTATTGCTACTGTACACTCTGTTACAAAGGTCATTAAGTCCTTAAGCTAGGGGCAGAGAGATAGCATGGAGGTAAGGTGTTTGCTTTGCATGCAGAAGGACGATGGCTCGAATCCTGGCATCCCATATGGTCCCCCGAGCCTGCCAGGAGTGATTTCTTAGTGTAGAGCCAGGAGTAACCCCTGAGCACTGCCAGGTGTGACCCAAAAACAAAAAATAAATAAATTTTAAAAATTTATAAAAGTCCTTAAGCTACACTGTTGTTGTTGTTGGGCAACACCCAGAAGTGCTCAGGGCTTATTCCTGGCTCTGCACTCAGGGATCATAATGGAATGATGGGAATCACCTAGTGGCTATTGGCAAGGCTCCCCGTTGTACTGTCACTCCAGCCCTGAGCTCCACTTTTAATGGAGTAGTATCAGACCATGATTTCAAGAATTTAGTCCAAGGTGAGGGACCCTAGAGCATAGGGCAATTTTTCCAGTCGCTGTAACAAATTACTACAAATTTAATGGTTTGTGACCAGACAGATTTGTTTCATTCTACTGGAAGTGCTAAGTCTAAAATGGTTTTTACTTGGCCAAACTCAAGGCTGCAGAAACTGTAAGAGCAATTCCATTGCTTAACTTTTTTTTTTAAATTTCTAGAGGCCATCTAAGATTACATTCATGCAGTTTTTGTTGTTGTTGTTGTTGTTGTTTTGTTTTGGGGTTATACCCAGCGGTACTCAGGGGTTACTCCTGGCTTTGCACTCAGAATCGCCCCTGGCAGGCTCAGGAGACCATATGGGATGCCGGGAATCAAATCTGAGTTCATCCCAGATTGGGCGAGTTCAAGGCAAACGTTCTACTGCTATGCTTTCTCTCCCATGTTTACAGGTTTTAAGATTATGACTCAGATATCTTTGTGGGATCATTATTAATATACAGGTTTTTTTTTTCCATTAAGTTATATTTTTGTGAATGAATGTTTTGGGGACCTGAGTTGGCAAGTAGATATTTATTGAAGAGTACTGAAATGTATTACCCACTATTATTGTTAGATTCTTGATTTTATTGTAATTTAATATGTTTAATTAACCACTTCTGGCATAGACTGTAACAGACTTGGAAAAAGGTTAAAGTGTCATTTTATACCTTTCACCTTTGTTGTGACATCATTTCTGTGATTATTCTATCCAAACCACTGCTTTTCACAATGAAGTCCCCTTGCCCCGGAGTATATTATGCTCTTACCTTCCTTCTTCTATCTTCTGATTTCTCTACTCTGTATTGCATCTAACTAAATCAGATGGCCATCTGTTTTCCCAAAGGTATATCATTTTTATGACCTCTGAATTTGATTAGACAGAAACTGTCTTCTCATGTTTTTGTTTTTGTTTTGTTTTGTTTTGGAGTCATTCCCAGTAGTGCTCAGGGATTAACTCCTCTTTCTTGGGAAGCAAGCCTGGGTGGCTCAGCTACATGCAAGACAAGCACCTTCCTTACAATACTTCCACCCTTTGCTCACTTTTATGTTTTGTGAAATTGAATTATCTCTCTAGTATCCACAGTCAATGACTTCTACATTCTGGAAACTTCTCAGAAAGACACGAGTTTTAGAATTCTAGGTTATTTGTATATTATTAAGCCTGAATCACCGATATGTCAAAATCTTGAGACAAAAGCTTTGTGTGAAGTACTGTACTTTGGAAAGTGGTCTAGGAACAAGAAGGAAGTACAGAATTAACTAGAAAGTGGGACTACCTTTATGAGCAGGTCCTCTGAAGTTGGTGACCTCTTTGGACAACTGTAGTGCCATCAGCCAAGACTTCCTGAGCAGCCATAAAGAGAGACAGTTTTACTCCCAGGGGAAAAAATTATGTCCTCTCTCATTCTTTTTATTACCCCATCACATGTTTACATGCATGAATGTTGAGCACCCTGCTGGGTGTCGTAGTTCCCCTGGATAGGACACAGAAGACAACCTGTGTGCAATTGCTGTTGGCTTACAGATGCAGTGAGCTCACAGGTGCAGCAAAGTATGTGTGGTGGGACACAGACTGAGAAGGTGCCTGTTTGCCCTTTTGGCAGGACTGGTGCTCCTCTGCTAGATAATGAGGCTCTTAGAAAACTATGAGGACTTCTGTACCCCTGTGCTTCCCTCATAGGACATAGAGCTTAAACTTATAGAGCTATGTTCCCTCAAAGTTCTAGAGGTAGCAGTGGGCATCCTGCTGTCAAACTAGGCTCCTTTTGAGGACTGAGGGAAAATCTGTCCTTTCCTTTCCAGCCTCTGATGGTTGCAGTCTCTAGCGTTCAAGGACTGCTGGGCTCCCTTTGTTGTCACAAACAGCAGTTTGTGACTCTGTGTGCACTTTGTTAATCTCTTTCATATAAGATTTCTAGTCAGTGGATTTAATGTCCATCCAAATCCACTGTGACCTCATTCAAATTTGATCATATCTGCAGACATAGTTTCCCAAAAGAAGTCGCCACGGTCAGGGGTTTAGGTAACTGACTAAATATCTTTTTAGGGAAATATGATTCAAAGTGCAGAACCTTTTAATGTTTGCCATGTGTATTGTTAATATTAAGTTCTCCAATATTTGTTAATTTGAATTGTAGGCCAATGAGAGAAACCCATCCTCTTATACTTCAACTAATCTTCATGGGCATTTCCTAAATCTGTGCCCTCTTTTTCTGTTTTTTGTTTTGTTTTGTTTTTTGTCCCCTGTAGCTTATAAAGCATTGTTTCTATTTATTCATGATTGCTTTTATCTTTTGGTGACCTTCATAGAGTAAAGAATCTGGGGAGTTACAAACACTGAATATTAGACATAAGCCTTGTCTTAAAGGGAGAGATAATATTCAACAGGGTAAAATAGAGAATAGGTTATTAGAAACTGATCAGGAAGTCTCACTGTTGATTGCAGAAGACTAGAAGGTTTGATGTAAGAAGAGATTCTGAGCAAAAAGGACAGAGCAAGATTTCTGAGAAGGGACTCACATAAGGAATATTAGACACTTGACCTTACAGTTTGAGGGGCACTGATAGAGCTAGCCGAGCTATGAAAGACAAAGGCCATAGCATCCAGTCTCTGAGAACATGGACAGGATACAAGAGTATGAACCTTGCTTTCAACCTCATCTGTGTTCCAGGGAAATTCTTTACCATGTTTTTAAAATGAGAAGTGAGGGGCCAGAGATAGTGGTATAACACCTGCCAAGCATGTGTGAGACCCTAAGTTTGAGTCCAGCTCCTGGAGGTTGGAGTATCTGGGGAGATAGTCCAGGGGTCCCACACCCAAATTTGTTACCAGCACCACATACACTCCTTGTCTGCTGACACCACTGGGTATAGTTATGGAGACACCTACCCACACATGCCACCATGAATGGCCCTGGTGTCTGTCAGTATCACATCTCTGGGCACAACTTGGCTAGCCCAAGTATCAGTGGGAATGACCTGAGCTCCCTAAGCACCACTTTGAGATGCAGAAACTAATTAATTACCTCACCAGTGGTAATGAAGGTTACATGAGACAGAGGTATAGACCAGTGGTTCTCAATTATTTTCTGTCCTGCCCTGCCAAGAAGAAAACATTTTTCGCACCCTACCCTGTGCGACTGTAAATAGTATCTTTATTAAAAAAAAAAACTTTAACCTGCAAAACAAAAATATATAAAATAATTTGAGCTAATTTTTTAAACAGAGTTGATGTCTGGGTTAATGGCTACAGTGAGTATGTTTTGCAATGCCTTTTTGAAGCGGGGTTTGAAGTGACTCTCAGCTCCAGAGACATACAGAGACATAAACACAGGGCTTAGCTTGTTATAACAGTGTTTGCCGAGGTCAAACGCGCCCCCCTTTTCAGAGCCTTGAACCACCCCCCCTGGGGGGCGCGCCACACTGTATACATACATATATGGGGCATTTGTTATATAGCACTTGCTGCATTTAACCATCCAATATATCAGTCTAATATGTACAAATATGTGCAAATACAGATTGAATATTAAGCCACAGATACTAAACAGGTAACAGGTATAGAACTTTGCTAATTTTTCCATATGGACTCCCCCCCCCCTGGTATTTTTTTGTTGTTGTTGTTGTTCTTAGTTTCTTTTTCTTCTAAATGCCTTTGTTTTGCATTTTTGTTATATGGGTACCATAAGAATGTATCCTACTTTCTATATCTCAAGTTTTTTGGTTTTATTTTGGAAGTAGTGTGTGTGTGTGTGTGTGTGTGTGTGTGTGTGTGTGTGTGTGTGTGTGTGTGTGTGTGCGCGCGCGCACAGATGTGTTGGAATTGGCTTGTCACTGTCTGACTATACAGGCTCCATCCTTTTCTTCCTTACTGATTTTCTTTTTATTGTCATATAACTGCTGGTTTTGTTTTTGTTTTACTCAAGATCCCTTTGCTCAAGATTTTATATTCTGTTTGGAGCAATAGTATAGCTGGTAGGGCATTGCCTTATATGTGACCACTGGGTTTGATCCCTGGCACCCCATATGGTCCCCTAATCCCTCCAGGAGTAATTCCTGAATGCAGAGTCAGTACTAAATTTTGAACACACTGGGTGTTCAAAATACACATATATGTATTTTATTTTATTTTCTTCTTTCCATTTACAATAACAGGTCTGATGGTGGAAAATTATAAGCTTTTGTTTTTCTGGAAAACCACTTATTTTTCTACCCCATTTAAATGTTAGTTTTCCAATAAGCTATTCTTAGCCAGCAGTTCGTCTTTTCAAAGCCTGAGTAGGCTCTGACGCTCTTCTAGCCTGGAGGATTTGTGCCAAATGATGAAAGCCTGATTAGGTGACTTCATGAAAGTTCTTTTTTCAAAACTCCAGCAGTCTCCAGTATTTTTTATCACTGACTTCCAACAATAGAACTTGGTGAATCTTAGTGTAGATGCTTCTTTTTTTTTCTCTTTCTAAAGACCCCAGGCTGGGGGTGGTCAGTATGGCATGAGAACGAGCACATGCGTACGTGCGTGTGTGTCACTGGGAATTTTGCTCATGGCCTATTAGTCAGTGTCT
This sequence comes from Suncus etruscus, assembly GCF_024139225.1. Taxonomy (NCBI): domain Eukaryota; kingdom Metazoa; phylum Chordata; class Mammalia; order Eulipotyphla; family Soricidae; genus Suncus; species Suncus etruscus. Next base: position 135,775,911 of record NC_064853.1, on the reverse strand, counting down.
AGTCCTTCCTAAACTATAGCCTGTGTCCCTAAGAGCTTGGGCTTTCAGCATTGCCTCCAAATGTGCACAGCACTGAGATTCGAGCTCATGACTCTGGACTTACTCAGCAGGCACAGTCTACTGCTGAACAACCTAAGTGTGAGTCATTGCAAATTTTAAAATGCGAGTGTTCTCGTAACTTCTTGGAGTTACTGGTTCTCTCCTTAGGTTTGGGGTCACCTCAGTTATTTCATGAATCTGATATCTGCTTCCTTCTATTCTCTCCTTCCCTCTGTGACTAATGTTTCTTTATACTCTTGTAGTGGAGCCTAATGTTTCTTGTGGATTTTTTTGCCTTGTTTTTTCTCCTCTTCTGTTTAATTCATTGCTGTGATTTTTGTTGGTTTTTTGGGCCACACTCAGAGAGCTTTAGGGTTACTCCTGGCTCTGTCCTCATGGTGCAGGGGGGATGGTATAGGATCCAGGGGTCAAATCCAGGTCAGTCACACCAAGGCAAAGACTCGCTGTACTCGTCACTACGGATCATTTTTGTGATATTTATATTTCTTGTGTCTTTTCTATAGGATCGAGTTTGCTTGTTATATTTTCCGTGTTAGACTGAACTTCTCTAAATATATGCTCTGTAAATCTAGCATCTCTAGAATGTGGAGTTTCTTTGGTGGGTTTTTTTTTTTTTTTTTTTTTTTTTTGGTCACACTCGGCAGTGCTCAGAAATTGCTCCTGGCAGGCTCAGGGAACCATATAGGATGCCGGGATTCAAACTGCCATCCTTCTGCATGCATGGCAAATGCCTTACCTCCATGTTATCTCTCTGGCCCCATCTATGTGTTTTTTTTCTTTTTCTTGGTTTTTGGGTCTCACCCGGCAGTGCTCAGGGGTTATTCCTGGCTCCATGCTCAGAAATTGCTCCTGGCAAGCACAGGGGACCATATGGGACAAAGGGATTCGAACTGATGACCTTCTGCATGAAAGGCAAACGCCTTACCTTCATGCTATCTCTCCGGCCCCAAGGCCCTATCTATGTGGAGTTTTTAATACCTTCTCAGGATAGCTGTGTCTTTGTGTTTACTCTCTCTCAATAGTACAGTGGATAGAGCATTTGCTTTGCATGTGACTGACCCAAGTTCAATCCCTGGCAACCTATGTTGTACTCTGATCATTGCCTGTAGTGATCCATGAGTGCAAAGCCAGGAGTAACCCCTGAACACTGCTGGGTGTGGCCCCAAACCAAACCAAACAAAACAAAACAAAACAAAACAAAAAACACCCAGAAAACCAGCATTCTTGTTCTTTTTGATGCCTGTGGTCTTCATTGCCCAAATGTGTCCTATTTAACTCAAAGTATGCTACCAATAGGAATTCCTCATTTGTTTAAAATACATTAAGAATCCTATCAGTTAACACTAGTTTCTCCAGCAATAGATATCACTTCAGATAGTTCTGAAGATTTGGAGATATGCTGTAAGTTTAGTAGAAAGTTAATTAAATTAAAATGTTCATTGTTCTTCAATACTCCCCAGGTAGAAAATCTCACATTTAAATACCTAATTTAAAATTTTACCACAATTTAAATACTATGTTTTGAAACATGTTTTATCTCTTATGACTTAATTCTGTTATGTAGTATGAGGAATAAGTGCAGCTTGACCTCATGGTTTTTCCCCAATGCCACTTCTTGAAGACCATATTTTTACATTTTCTGAGATGTTGCCTTTCTCACTACTGTTTTTGTTGTGTTCAGTGTTTTCTCTATTCATATAGCAGCATCATAATTTTGTAAGACATTTACTTCAGTAATTTTGATCTTACAGAAGGAGATGAAAATAAGTTTTCACTCTTCACTCAAGTCTACTAAGTTACCATTCTTTCATATTTATTCTAGTTATCAAAACCAAAAATGCAATGTTACAAACAGCTAATCAGGTGCTATTTTATAGAGACTTTCTTTAGCATTTGTATTTGACTGGCCTTGTCTTCCTGCTCATCTCTTCAAAGTTTTGTATTTTTGGTTATTTCTATACATCTAGCTGTAGAAAAGTAAGTAAAAATAAACCCAATATATTTTTATTGTATTGTAGAATATTTATGAGGTTGAATCTTTGGACACCAGAAAAGATGTTTTTCAGTTTTTCTTAGTGTCTTTCATCGCTTTCCTTATAAACGTTGTAAGAACTTTGTGGTTAGCTTATGCCTGTGTTTTTATTTGATTTATGAATATAAGATGAGAACTTTGAAATTTCTTTATTTTTCTTTCATTTCCAAACAATGCCCTCGGATGTACTGCCCTAATGCGCAGACCCAGTGCAGTCTGGTCCAGGCTCCACCTCAAGACCTTGTTCATCCAGGGCTTCATTCTCTTCCAGGCCCCCTTGATAGCTTTTATCTGATTTCTCTTTTGCTCTGTAGAGTTAGTGGAATCTTTTAAAAATGGAACCAAAGCAACCACTGCAGAAAAAGTACTTGGTTGAAATGGTCAGAGCCTTGAGCTAGGCTGAGCTAATAGCCTTCCAAGAAGCCCTTTGGGAACCTTTTTCATTTCTTTAAATTTATTTATTGCTTGTTTGTTTTTATTTATTTAATTTGGGTAGGGGTTGGGCTACACACTTTGCTCAGAAATCGCTCTTGGCAGGCAGAAGGGACCATATGGGATGCCAGGGATTGAACCCAGGTCTGTCCCCAATAGGCCGCGTGCAAGGCAGACACCCTACAATTGTGCTATTGCTCTGGCTCCTGGAACCTTTTTTAAAGGCAGGTTTGAAAAAGCCGAAAAGAGTGAATTTTGCCATTTGGTGGGCTTTGGGCTGCGCCCCCCATGGGAATCCCAGGGTTTCTCCTGACTCTGTGCTCTCTGATTGCTTCCAGTTATATTTGGGGACATGGTTCTGGGTCTTGAACTTGAACCTCCTGTAGAGCACACACTTCTTCCCAGTTCCTGTGAATTTCTGCCTATTTTATCTTTTTATTTTTCTTTTTTTTTTCTTTCTTTTTTTTTTCTATTTTATCTTAAGACCTCTTCACTGACTATTTTATTTTGTGATTTCTTCTCACCACTTCATTCTTTTACTCTCTAAGTAAAAGTCCAGACTTTTATCCTTCCCGGGCATAATCTTTGATCTCAGATCAACTCATTTTGCCTCTTGAATGGATAGTGTTTGAAACAGGTCTAATGTGACCATGGACTGCCCAGACCGAAACGGGCATTGTACCCCACATGGGTTTTGGTCTTCGTCATTCTGCAAAATACCGTTCTTGACCAAGTCCTTTAGACACTCACTCCGCCCACCTTCTGGCTGAGTCATACTTTGTAGGGTCCCTAGGAACTCATGACAGGAGCTGTCCAGGGAGCTCTCCTGACCGGGCTCTCCCTGGTTGGTGAAGGCAGCTGCAGCTGGAGATCCCTGCTCACTGAGATCTGTTAGGAACTTGGCATTGTGCCTGTGGGGAGGGGACTGCCTCATTTGATGAGTACTCATATTTTTGTTTGCACATTTCTCAAATTTAACTTTGTTTTATAGACTCTGACTAGTTTTATATTAGAGATTATGGCCCTTTGAACAGTCAAGGGCAAATTAAAATAAACCCTTGGACTCACACTAGAACTAACATTACAAGCAGAGGAGATGAGACAACATAACACTGTTGTAAAAAAAAATGAACAGAGCTAGAGATAGGACTCAGTGGCCTGGCGTTTGTAGTTCTGTCCCCAAACACAGAGGTGAGACACCCCACAAAAGGCACAGTTGGTTTAAAAATTTTTTGTTATGTGCCCAGATTGATAGTACAGTGAGTGGATGGGGTGCTTACCTTGCACGAGGCTGATCAAGGTTAAATCCCAGCATACAATATGATCCCCTGAGCACAACCGAAAGTGGTTTCTGAACCAAGAGTAATGAGTCATTGCTTCTCGGCCTTTTGGCTAAGATGAAGTGTAGTATCTGTTCTTATCAGTTTAATATCTAATATGTCGTTTATCCGACGACAACATATTAAATGGATTTTTGGCACTAGGAACTGGAATAGGAGCTTGCTCCATCCATTCCACGCATCGACCGGGTATTGCAGTACTTCCAGGAATGGTGCACCAAAAAAAGAAAAAAAAGAGTAATGAGTCCCAAAATACAATATATATATATGCATATATATATATTTTTATTATGGTGTAGGTAATATGACTGTAGGTTTTAAGTTCACAATATTGATAGATATTTTTATTTTATTTTGGGGAGCTTTGGGGCCTTAACCAGCCATGCTCAGGGCTTATCTCTGGCTCTATACTTAAGAATCAGTCCTGACAATGCTTAGGGGAGCATTATAGAGGGTTAGAGATTAAACCAAGACAAGAATCATACCTTCTGTTCTGCTGCACTGGCCCCTGATGGATGTTTTTAATAATATCTCTATGGTTGGGAATTTGGTCAGTTTGATTATTAATATGCAGATTCTGATAAAAAGCCTTTCTCTTATAAATCTTTGTGATTTCTGTCTTCATATTTTCTTGGTTCTTATTAGTGTTCTGTTCAACTCGATCCATGGTTTCTTTGAGTTCTTTGAGCATCTTCCATCTTGCTTGTCTAAACTCCTTATCTGAGAGACTGATTAGTTGGTTGGCCGTTTTCTGGTCCTCAGAATTGTCCTCTTCATTCTCTATGTGTGATGCTGGCCTGCGTTGTTTCCCCATTGTCACACTTGTATAGTGGGTGTTTCTACGTGTTGTGGTGGTATTCATTGGCTAGATGATGTGCGAGACCACGTTCCTCTGGCTCCGCCCTTTCTGGGTGGGTCGACTCGCCTCCAAAGAAGGGGAACCCTCTGTGGATGAAGCCTCACGCAGGATCAAATCTTAGGACCGAGCATTCAGCAGAGAGGACAGTCCAGAGAGAAATGCTGGGCTTCAGTGATCCAGCACAGTTTCTAGTGTGATTTTTTTTCTTCTTGTTGCAGTGGCTTTCTTTCATTAGAAAGAGCGCACGGCCGCGAAGCGAAGCGGAGCTAAGTGCTCTCCTGGAGCCTCTGAGAGAGCGAGTTTTTTGGGCCGTTTTCGGCCCACTCCCAAGAGGTTCAGGAGACAGGACAGGACAGGAGACAAACACACAGGCAGCACTCACAGTTTCTCACAGTCGGGAACCTTATCTTATAAATCTTTGTAAGCCAGAAATAACTTTGGAAAGCAGTCCTCACTTTAACAAATCTCAGCCATATCTATTTTATATCTATTATATAACCATATATATATGTGCTCGCTTCAGCAGCACATATACTAAAATTGGAACGATACAGAGAAGATTACCCTGCACAAGGATCTCACGGAAATTCGTGAAGCGTTCTGTATTTAAAAAAAATAACCATTTATATGATATAGCCATATCTATTATAACGTTCTAACATTGGGCTTTTTTAAGTAGAAAATAATAGATAATTCAAAGTCTTGGAGAAAATTCAGAAATTCTTTATTGTTTTTCACTCTTGATTTTTATTTCCTTTCCCTCTTCCCTTTCCTCTGTTGTTGCTGTTGTCATCCTGAAGTCACACATGTTCTTGGTTGTGCTGGGACTCATTCCTAACCACAGTGTTCACACTCTTAAAAGTTCAATGCACACTGGGATTTTAATTGGGAACTTGCACATACCTGACTGCACTGCAGCTGGAAATCTCTTGCAACATCAGCTGTCATTGACTGCAGACCTGCTGGGATCACCTGGGACACTTTTGAACTCTTTGACACTGTGCATACAAGGCAAGCCCCTCTTAGCCCCTCCTCCTCTCTGGCCATTGCAAATTGTAAGGAGATAAGAGGAGAAAGGGGATGTCATGGTATGAAAGGAAGTTTCTTATCCAATTAACTATGGCTTTGTTGTTTGTTTGTTGTTGATGTTTTGGTTTTTGGCTCACATCCAGCAGTCAGGCTCTACTATGAGATTGGTAACCTACTACTCTACTATGAGATATGGGATCCATATGGTCCTCTGAGCCTGCCAGGAGGGATTTCTGAGCCTCCAGCCAGGATTAACCCCTGACTGCCGGGTGTGACCCAAAATTTAAAAAAAAAAAAAAAAAAGTTGATTTACTTTTGCTTATTGCAGAGGAAATTAAACATATTGGAACCTACTTCATAAAATGTTTTGGATTACATTGGAAATTATACTATAAGGAAGAAATGTATTCACTCATTACATAATGTTCCTAATAGTCACAGCCCTCATATACAGCGTTGATATTTGTATGTAGTCCAGATGTGTGCAAAGTCTGTCTTAATTGTGTATATGGATATTCCTCAAAAAGCTAGAAATTGAGCTGCCTCTCCTAGGGGATATTACCTCTCCTAGGAATACATCCTAGGAACACAAAATCACAATACAAAATTATCCTCAGCACCCTTATGTTTATTGCAGGGCTATGTACAATAGACAGAATCTGGAAATAACTAAGGTACCCAACAGAAGAATAAAGAAATAAAGAATAAAGAATAAAGAAAATGTGGTACATATACACAATGGAATACTATGCACTTATTGGGAAAATGAAGTCATAAAATTTGCCTATACATGGATGAACATGGAGACTATTATACTGAGTAAAGTGAGGACGAGGGATAGACATAGAATAGTCTCACTATTTTTGGAATATAAGACAAAAAAAGACAGTATGGCAATAATATTCAGAAACAGTAGAGCTGAATGCCAGGAGGACCAGCTCATGACATGACACTTGCAACAAAGAGTGGTGAGTGCAGCTAGAGCACTAATCACAATGACAACTACCATGTCAATGAGGGAGAGAGGAAGAATGCCTGTCTGCAAGACAGGAGGTTGGGTGAGGGAGGGAAATGGAGGGACATTGGTGGTGGGAAGATTGCACTGGTGAAGGGTTGGTGTACATTCTATGACTGAAACCCCAGTATGAAAATTTTTGTAAACACAGTGATTAAATTTAAAAAAAGACTATATGTCTTAGTTGTGTAAGTACACTTATAGGGCATTCACACTGAGAAATTGCTTAAGACCATTTCGCAGAATGTATTCCAGTTGCCAAGCAACACGAGAAGTGACTATACTTTTAAAAACTTTTTACATGATTTATAGTTTTGCAGATCTCTCAAGGATGCATTTGTCAAAGTTTTCCATTGCTTAGTTTTCATTAGATTGTTGTGCTGGAGTGATTGTACAGCAACTAAAGCACTTGACTGGCATGCCAATCTGGATTTGATTCCCAGCATCTGTTGGTATGGTCCCTTAAGACCCACCAGAAGTGATTCTTGCATGCAGAGTAAGGTATAAGTTCTTAGCATTGCCAGGTATTGCCCCCCAAAGTATATTCTTGATTGACTCGTGTGTGTGTGTGTGTGTGTGTGTGTGTGTGTGTGTGTGTGTGTGTGTGTGTGTGTGTGTGTGAAAGAAATGTATCGTATTTGGGGTTTACACCCAGCATTGCCAGGTATTGCCCCCCCCCCCAGTATATTCTTGATTGACGTGTGTTGTGTGTGTGAAAGAAATGTATCGTATTTGGGGTTTACATCCAGCTATGCTCAAGAGTCATTCCAGGAGTTGCTTGGTGACCGTTCATGGTATGTGTTGCTCGGGGAGCACATGGTGCTGGGGATGAAACCTGGGCCTCTGTCATGGAAAGTATATACACTCCTGCACATTGAGCTATCTACTAGCCTCAGAAGTGTCTTGTTTGTTTGTTTGTTTTGGTTTGGTTTTGGTTTTGGATCACACCCAATGGCACTCGGGTTACTTCTGGCTCCTGGCTCTGCACTCAGAAGTAACCCTGGCAGGCTTGGGGGACCATATGGGATGCCAGGAATTGAACCTGGGTCCATTCTGTGTTGGCCGCGTGCAAGCAGGTGCCTTACTGCTGTGTTATCGCTCTGGCCCCAAGAAATGTCTTTATGTGAAGAATTTTCAAAGGAATGAGCATTGAATTGTAAAACATCTTTTTGATTATCATTAACATGATCCTATTTTTTTCCTGTGTAGAACTACTAATATGTTGAATCTTAGTGTTTTTGTTTTTGTTTTTGGGCCACACCCGGTGACGCTCAAGGGTTACTCCTGGCTACATGCTCAGAAATTGCTCCTGGCTTGGAGGGCCATATGGGACGCCAGGTGATGGAACCATGCGTGGTCCGTCCTAGGTCTGCCGCGTGCAAGGCAAATGCCCTATGACTGCCACCATTCCAACCCTGAATCTTAGTAAAATTTTAGTAGTAACTTACCATCAATTTTAGGAATTCTCTCTTTTGAGAATCATTTAAAATAAATTTTCTGGCAAATTATTAATTTTATTTAGGTTTTCAAGTTTGATAAGGTAATTTTTGTGGGGTAGTGAGATTTGAGTCGCACTGGTTGTGCTCAAGGATTGTACCTGATGGAGGTGGGGCATGTGAAAGAATGTGTGCCAAGAATGTTTGGGAACAGAACTCAGTAGAACTGGACCTCTCAGGGAATTGGTCCTCCAGGCTTTTGACCTTTCTCCAGCCCTAGCAAGGGACATTATTTATTGATCTTTTAAGTATTCTTTCTATATTGAAATAATTTGCTCTGAAGTGCTGGCAAATAGCATCATTTTGGGGGCCGGAGAGGTGGCGCAAGAGGTAAGGTGTCAGCCTTGCAAGCGCTAGCCAAGGAAGGACTGCGGTTCGATCCCCCGGAGTCCCATATGGTCTCCCCAAGCCAGGGGCAATTTCTGAGTGCTGAGCCAGGAGTAACCCCTGAGCATCAAACGGGTGTGCCCCCCCCCAAAAAAAATAGCATCATTATTTTAGTCACTAAAGTAAACTTTTTAACTCCAGTGATATAAAAAATTATTCCAAATTTCTTAAATTACTGATTATGATTAGTAATCCTCTACATCTTATTCTGTTAGATTATCCAAGGCCTTCTTGAAACTTTTCTGCCTCTCTTTGCATTAATTTCTATGGTAGTTGTATTTTCCTATGAATATTTATTTAGGTAGCAGTCCAGGTAAGAGTTCTGTTGTTTTCTTCTTTCCTTGTTCTGCCATTTTGTGTGGAGATGTCTTTAGCAGCAGCTTTATGAATTAGGCCGTGCTCACATTAAAGTGAATGGTTCAAGGGTCTTTGTGATATAGCATGGCTAGTAGGGTGTTTGCCTTGCACTCAGCTGATCCAGGTTTGATATCCGATGTCCTAAATGGTGCCCCAAGCCTACAAGGAGTGACTTCTGAGCACAAAGCCTAGAGTAACCTCTGAGTGCTGCCAGGTGTGGCCCAAAAACCAAAAAAAAAACAAACAAAAAAGTGAAAGGTTCAAAGATTGTCCTCATTTCATGAGAAAAGTTTTTTTCTTTAATGCTGAGTGAACTTTATTTTTATTTGTTAGTGTGTATCCTATATAAAGTTCTTATGATTGTACAAAATAATTCCAAAGTAAGTTTATGGCTTTCAGATTTCATAAAGAACAATATTGTTATTTTATTGAGATGCTGTGCTTTAATGATACTGTTAATGATAGTTTCTTGTATACCTCATTCCAGCACCATGCTTTCCCTCCACCAGTGTCAACTTCCTCTTTCAAGGTCTCAATGAACCCACTCATTCACCCTTCCCCAAATAGCTCAAGTTTTATAAATTAAATCTTCAATTCTGGGGCCGGAGAGATAGCATGGAGGTAAGGCGTTTGCCTTGCATGCAGAAGGACAGGGGTTCAAATCCCAGCATCCCTTATGGTCCCCCGAGCCTACCAGGAGCGATTTCTGAGCACAGAGCCAGGAGTAACCCCTGAGTGCTGCCGGATGTGACCCAAAAAACAAACAAACAAACAAAAACTTCAGTTCTGTTGCCGTTGGCCTTTTGTTGCTACTTACAGTATGTTTATATCCCACACATAAGAGAAATCATTCTGTCTCTGTGCCTTTTCTTCTGACTTACTCAGTATGAAAGTCTCTAATTGCATACACAAAAGCAAATTGCATGATCTTAACAATTTCTTGTATCCATTTACTTGTCCACGAGTCTAACTTTATTCCAGTACCATTCAGTTTTGATTATTAGAGCTTTGTGATGTATTTTATTTTAAAGTTGGGAATTGCAGTGCCAGTTATCTCCTCCCCCATACCAGAATTGCTGTGGGTACTTGGGATTTTTATGATTCCATTCAAATTTTGTTAAAATCTGTTCCAACTCCTTGAAGAATGTCACTGGAATTTTAATGGGAATTGTGTAGAATCTGTATGATGCGTTAGGTCATTTTGACATGCTGATTCTTCCAGTCCATGAACAGGGATATTTTCCTATTTTCTGGTGTCCTGTGCTATTTATTTCAGTAATCATACAGTTTTTACTGTATACGTCTTCCACCTTCTTCGTTGAATTGATTTCTAGGTATTTAAAGGTCGTGGACACTTTTAAAAACAAAGATAGTTTTTCTTATTTCTTTTACTTATAGCTTGTTATTTGCAAATAGAAATGCTACACATTTTTTTTTGTTTGACACCTTGACCAAACTATAATACCAATAGCAACTGATAGTTATTATTGGGGCTTGAATATTATTAGACAATCTGTAATTCTTTTCTACTGTGATGATTGAAGGATTGTTTCCTGCATTCTAATCTGCATCCATCTTTAAATCAGGAATTTGCCAAATCAAATTCTTACACCAACTTTTAATTATATTATTATTTCATTGTCAAGTCCTTAGACCAAGTCTAAATAAATTTTCATAGCCTCTCCATTCTCTGTTTATTTCTACTTTTTAAAATATTTAAAACATTTTTAATTTATTTTTGTTATTGTTGAGTTACTTCAAGGATTTTTTTTGTTTTTTGTTTTTTTGGGGCCATACCCTGCAGTGCTCAGGGGTTACTTCTGGCTGTCTGCTCAGAAATAGCTCCTGGCAGGCACGGGGGACCATATGGGACGCCGGGATTCGAACCAACCACCTTTGGTCCTGGATCGGCTGCTTGCAAGGCAAATGCCGTTGTGCTATCTCTCCAGCCCCAATTTCTTTTGTTTTTAATTTTTATTGTGAACAAAGTGAATTACAAGTCTTTCACAGTAATATTTAAGGAACACTATGATTTAAAAAATTGGTTGTTTCAGGTGTTCAGTATTCTAATACCAATCCCACCACCACCACTGTGAACTTTCCTGCACCGTTGTCTCCTGTGTCACCATCCACCTTGCCCCAGTCTGCCCTGTTAGCAGGCTATTTATATTACATATTACAATATATATCTCATAATGGTGTTACTGAAGCCATTGTCCAAGGATTTACTGAGCTGTTAGGTGCTACTGGAGCCTTCCAAGTTGTTGTTTCCACTCATTGAGTTTAGTGGTCTTCTAGGCAATTTTCCCAAGTGAATTTGGCATGCTGCTACAGGACTCTCAGTTTTGTGGAATTCGGAGCAGTTTTGTGGTGCATATGTGGCCACATGCTCCAGGAGCTATGGGACTACAATGATTCAGCAGTTGGTGTCTGTCCAATGCTGGTCATGGAGCTGGAACATATCTTCTGGTAGAAGTAGGATATGAGTTAGGTGCTGGACCTTCCAGCAGGACTACTCCCATACTGAAAAGGCTCCAGAGATTTGAGCCTGGATTCCCTCCTACCTGGTTCAGCTCAGCTGCCTGCGTATCTCTCCAAGATCCATTCATGGAGCTGGGATGTTTATGTGCTGACCAGAAATGCCACAGATTTTCTTATGTTCTTCATTTTGTAGCCTGTGACTTTTCTATACTGTATTATAGTTTCTAGGAGTTTTTGTGTGGAGTTAAGGTTTTTGATGTAGTATCATCTGCAAATAGTAATATTTGACTTCTTTTCCAATTTGGATCCCTTTGATAATTTTTGTTGTTTCCTATTTTTTTTAATTTTTTGATTGCTATAACAACAACTTCCAAAACTGTGTTGAATAAGGATAGTGAAAGTGGACATACCTTGCTTTGTGCCTGATTTTAGGGGAAAGCTTTCAGATTTTCACGATCGAGTGTGATACTCCAAGTGGAGACTTAGAAGCAAACTGGAAGGATGTGGTGATTAATTGGATCTAGTGATTTGAGAAAGATCTAGATGAAAAAATTCTTTGTTTGATAGTGAACAAATATGAATAATTTTGGCTCCACTCATATGAAATTTGATTAGATGGAAGCAAGGAGGGTTTAGGAGGAAAAGATGAATAATTATACTTTTGATATGTTAAAGTATTGTAAAACATCTATATGCAGAGGATAGATAGATAGATAGATAGATAGATAGATAGATAGATAGATAGATAGATAGATAGATAGATAGATAGATAGATAGATAGATAGATAGGTTTAGGAATCTGGAATCAGGATCAGAAAATTAATTTGCAAACCAGTAGTATATTAATGTAAGTGAAGCCCTAATAATAGGAAGAGACCATACATAGTAAAATAAATAATCACGTATGTTTACATGTGCCTATGTATGCATATATTATTTCTACTTCTGTATATCTCTCTAATATTAACAACAGAATGGTTTCTTATGTTATTACCTTTTCTATTAGTCTCATTTTCATTTTTTGTTTTTACTTGAAAAATAAAGAGTTCAGAGCTTTGCATTATTAAATTATGTCCAACACTCATTTCTGTCACTTTTTAATGTGCACATGTGTATTTCAAAAAAAATTCCCAGTGTGATGTCAAATCGATCATTGGTATGAATTTCTACTTCATTTTTGATACATCTCTTCTTTCAAGAGGGTGAGTTACTTTCTTACTTTCCATGGATCTGTACATAGGGCTTCTCTAATCAGTAGATCTACATAAAGTCTATTAAGAAAGTTTGATATTACATAGTCTAGCACAGTGGTCGGCAGCCTGCGGCTCGCGAGCCACGTGTGGCTCTTTACACTTTTAATTTGGCTCTTCTGTGCGCCAGGCGGCCGCTCCAGGAGTCAGGACTCTGCTCCTAGTCTCTGCAGTGCGCGCCCTGTGTGGCACTCAAAATAAATTTTAATCTTGGTTTTGGCGAGATTTGGCTCAGTTGGAAAAAAAAGTTGCCGACCACTTACTTAACAGTGGATTCAGACTAGATCTGAGTCTCTTGACATCCTTGTTAGTATTCTTCCATCTGTCAACACAAGACCATATTGTGTTCTTTTCTTGGTGGGAGAGCCACAGTAGCAGTGCTCAGGCCCTACTTTCTCCTGTTTCTATGTCAGGGAACACTGCTGAGGGTCTTGCGGACCATACGTCGTATCAGGGATAGAGCCTGCATCAAGGATCAAACCCTGGTTAGCCATCTGCAAGACAAGTGCCTCACCTACGGTTTTATCTCTCAGATCCCTGTAGTCTTTATGTGGTAGTGGATTTTATTATAGAAGCGTGATGTCAAGATCTTTCAGAATTTCTTGGGGCCGGCGAGGTGGCACTACAGGTAAGGTGTCTGCCTTGCAAGCGCTAGCCAAGGAAGGACTGCGGTTCGATTCCCGGCGTCCCATATGGTCCCCCCAGACCAGGTGCGATTTCTGAGCGCTTAGCCAGGAGTAACCCCTGAGCATCAAACGGGTGTGGCCCGAAAAACAAAAACAAAAAAATTTTTCTGAACTTCTTAAGTGCAAATTTGGTAGTTCTTTATAGCTCTTTAAAGTTAAGATTTTTTACCATTCATTTCAAAGTGAATTTGTGATTAAGGAGTGATTCAGGGCCTTTTGAATTTTGTTAGTCTTAGTAAAATATCCAGATTTTATAATTCTTCCTGCTCAGGGCATCATACCCAACTTTTTTCTGTATCTTTCTTTTCATCCTTCTTTCATTGTGATATTTACTGCCAGTTGCAATTTCACTTCTCTTGACAATCTCTACTCTTAAAGTCACCTATTTTCTTGAAATGAGTTTTGGTCTCCTAGCATAGTGAGTCCCCAGATATTTATGTCATAGGATGATGGCCTGTTAAATTCTTCCCTGTGAAAACATGTAGTAGAACCCTATAATACTTGCATATTTATTACCTTCTCTGTTACAAACATTTGAGGGCTTACACTCCTTTCTATCACCTTTACTTCCTTTTAATTAGGCTTTTTTTGGAATTTGAGAGCTGCTATCCCATGAATGATGATTTTTAAGGCTAGTCTTCACAAATAAAAATGATGACATAAATTTTGTTAAGGGTTTCTTGATCTCATTGATTCATATGGCTCTAAAATTTATGAATACAATGTAGGTAAAAAAAACTTGTTAGGGATTGTATGTCCTAAATTTTGGTTGTAAGATTGGATAAAATATCTAAATCTTTAAAAACTTGGAACCCAATAAATCTCATCCAGCCTTGAAAAGGCAAGTATGTTCAAACATAGTTAATGCTCTTTGCTGTTTTAGTCTGTGTCTTCAGCCATGACCCTCATGTCCCATCCTCTTAGAAAGATGCTGCTACTTAAACTGTTGTTTCGAGACTGAATTTTCACACAGTTCTTCTCATTAAATGTCTCAATAGGTTTTGTCTCTTTATCCATTTCTTTATAAAAAGCAGCCACTTGATTTTTTAGTAGTGAATTTCAAAATCCCTTTTTAACCTTATAGGTCCAAGGGTAGCCAAGGATGGCTGCGGCTTCCTATGATCAATTGTTAAAGCAAGTTGAGGCACTGAAGATGGAGAACTCCAATCTTCGACAAGAGCTGGAAGATAATTCCAATCATCTTACCAAACTGGAAACTGAGGCATCTAACATGAAGGTATCAAGACTGACATTTGCTTGTAGTTTACCCATTTTCATTCAGTGTTCCCTCTTGTAAACTTGAGATCAGTCACTTCACTTTCTTAAAAGTGTACTTTGTGAACCATACCCAGTAGTTCTGGGCCCTGAGGGAGAATGGGCATGCCTGGCCAGAGATTAAATTTAGGGCCTCACACATGTCAGACATGTGCTCTATCATGTGAGCTCAAAGGATATTTTAAGTTAGCAGAAATATGTGAACTTTTTGTTGGCAAATGTTAACAAGATGATTTAAATAAGATGTGTTGCACTTACTAAACAAGTCATAGATATAAAATAATTCTAAAACTCCTGTTTGCATCACTACACTGGTGTCCTGGGTAAGTCACCAAACTAGCCTTAGTGCTGTAGAGCACGTCACTCTTTATATAGCTGTCTCCCCCATTTCTGTTGGATAAAGTGGATGCTTAAGTGGTGCAACAGTGGGCAAGAGTAGATGAGCTAGTTAAGAGCCCCAAGTTAAGAGTCCATTCCTGGCCCCGAGATTCTCTATGGACCAGAGTTGGTCTACAGTACCTGTAGGTACCCTTCTGGATTTAAGATGCCTTCTTTGGAAAACAGAAGCTTTTTACTAGTCTAGATGATTTATATGGGATCTTCAGGCCACGGAGTTGTTGCCCAAATAGCACTGAAAAGCTGTGTTGATCTCCAAAAAACAATGGAAACATCCAGATGGCAGTGGGGGCATATTATATTTTCAAAATCATTGAAATGAATGGGACCGGAGAGATAGCACAGCAGTAGGGCGTTTGCTTGCAAGCGGCTGACCCAGGACCAACTGAGGTTCAAATCCCAGCATCCCATATTGTCCCCTGTGCCTGCCAGGAGCGATTTCAGAGCTGAGAGCCAAGAGTAACCCCTGAATGCTGCCAGGTGTGCCCCATCCCCCCCCAAAAAATAATTGAGATGAAAATATTTTATATAATTTTGTTTTTTTAATAGGTACCACACTCAGAATTTCTGGGGCCATGCAGTTTTAGGGATCAAATTCAAGAGTCTCAAGCATATGTGAAATTAGAACCTTACTTTAATAAGGCTTTAATTTCTAGTTACTTAGCAGATTCTCTTCTCCTATATTTAATAAATTTGTAGAATTGGAGATCATTATAGAATTGTTAGTTGCTTTCTTCTCTTTTAAAAATGTCTCTGCTTTGTATTCTATCAAACCCTATGCTGTTTTAACTTCTAGATCCTGACTTCTCACTACTCATAGATCTCATTAATTCCTATTCTACTTTGTGCATTTTGAGGCTTTTCTTATTCTTTGCTTTTTGTCTTTTACCTTTACATCCAATACCATAACAGTCTTTTAAACATCTGTTCTTTAGTTCTATTTTCTATTTTTAAATCTTTCTGTCTTTGCTACTCTAATATCCTTCTCAATAATGATTGATCTTCAAAATACCTACCTAACATCCCTATAGGCAGGGACCATACCTACAGTCAGGCTGTAAATGAATTTTTCTTGACTCAAGCTATGGATGATGACCTTAGAAACAGCTGAATCAATGACCTAATACGTATATATTAAAGAAGAGTGGTGTGATATTTTAATTCTGTTCATCTTTTAAAGTTTAAAGGTACAAAATCAGGGCTGGAGCGGTATGGCATCTGCCTTGCCAGTGCTAGCCTAGGACAGACTGCGGTTAGATCCCTCGGCGTCCCTTGGTGCAACTGTAAATAGTATCTTTATTAAAAAAATTTTTGACTTGCAAAACAAAAATATATAAAATAATTTGAGCTGATTTTTTAATCAGAGGTGATGTCTGGATTAATGGCTACAATGAGCACGTTTGCATTCATAGATTTTCGGTCAAACGCTCCCGTTTATGGAGACTCTCACCCCCCCCCCCCGGGGGGGGGCACGCCCAACTATTTTAGAAGCATTGCTCTAGGCTGTGCTCTAGGGATCTTGCTAGGCCAGAGATTGAACCTGACCCAACTTACACTCACTGGCTGGCTGGTCCAGAATGTCTGTTTTATAGTATAGACTCTGAGATTCCCCTTTAGTTTAGTTTAATTGAGTTCAGAGTTCCCTTTTTTGGGAGACATCTGCACTCTCATCTCCATGCTGATGTAGAATTCTCATAATTCTCCAATGATACCTAACTTCAGCATGTAATAGATAATATGTATCATGACACTGGTTCCTGAGAGATGTGTGCACTTACCATGGGTTGACTAAAACTTAACACAGGGCTCTGCAGTCAGTCTTACAATCTTATATCCATGTCTTTAGCATTGTGCATATGGCACAGTGGCAATTATAATTTTTATAGAAATTATTTATGTATTTTTCCTTCTGGGATTTTAAGCTATTAAAAAGCAGAAAAAGTGATTTGTTTTTATTTGATATGTTGGACTGGCTCAGAGAGCTAGACCCAGAAGCCTGGAGTTTGATACCAGATGTAGCTTTAGTGAACATTGAGCACTGTGGTTGTGGTCAGCCTAGCACTGAGACTTTTTTTTTTTTTTGGTTTTTGGGCCACACCCGGCATTATCCAGGGGTTACTCCTGGCTGTCTGTTCAGAAATAGCTCCTGGCAGGCACGGGGGACCCTATGGGACACCGGGATTCGAACCAACCACCTTTGGTCCTGGATCGGCTGCTTGCAATGCAAACACCGCTGTGCTATCTCTCCGGGCCCCAGCACTGAGACTTGACCTACACAGTTGGTAAAGAAGTAACCCCAGGGCTCTTTTAAGTGTTGGAGCCACATTCTTGTACCCCCCCAAACACCAGAAACCCCAAAGAGAAAGATTGATTTCTGAAAAGACTCCGAGAAACTCTTATATTTTCTTCCTCTATTGGATTGAAGTTAATTAAAAACCTTGGTTATTTCCCCACCCCAAAATCATTTATTAGTTTTGGGGGCACATAATATTAAATATTGTAAAGAACTGGGTTATTCAACCCATGTATCGTATCACTGCCTGAAGTATTGCCATCTAATGGCCAGAAACTAATGCCTCTTTGCTTTTGATTTCATAAGAATACACAGTTACGAGTTGGGATTCTTAACAGGGAAATACAGAAGCTATATGTTTGAGAAAATTAACAAAATTCTTACTTTGTATGTGTAATGATGATATTGAGATATGCATATGGAAGTACAAAGTTGAAGAAATATGTTGATTGCATTCAAGGCAGTATTTTTGAGTGTAGATGACATGAGATTAGAATTGTAAGTAAAAGCCTTTATAAAAATGTTTTCTAGGGGCCGGAGAGATAGCACAGCGGTGTTTGCCTTGCAAGCAGCTGATCCAGGACCTAAGGTGGTTGGTTTGAATTCCAGCGTCCCATATGGTCCTCCATGCCTGCCAGGAGCGATTTCTGAGCAGATAGCCAGGAGTAACCGCTGAGCACCGCCGGGTGTGGCCCATAAACCAATAATAATAATAATAATAATAATAATAATAATAATAATAATAATAATAATAATAATAAAAAATAAAAACGTTTTCTATACTCTAGAAATTTGAGGTTTTATGTAATTAAGTTAAAATAAAGTAGGGAATACCCTGAGATTTTTTTTAAAATAATTTTTATTGTGATTACCATGAATTACAAGTCTTTCACAGTAATATTTAAAGTACATAGTGGCATTGAATCAGGGGTATTCCCCCCACCAGTGTTGTCTTCCCTCCAACCTAGTTTCCAGCATCTCCCTCCTTTGCCCTACAGACTATTAGTATAACTGGTCCCCCTCTGTGTATAGCTTGTTGAAGATTGGGTATCAATTCTGTTGTCATTAACTTTGGGTTTGGTGTTTAAGTCTGATCATTTTTTATTTCTACTCTATCCTTGGATTTTGATGACTAGAACCATGTACACATATAGAAGCTTCAGTTAACTTATTAGAAATGAAGTACCGGGGCCGGCGAGGTGGCGCTAGAGGTAAGGTGTCTGCCTTGCAAGTGCTAGCCAAGGATCAGGACCGCGGTTCGATCCCCCGGCGTCCCATATGGTCCCCCCAAGCCAGGGGCAATTTCTGAGCGCTTAGCCAGGAGTAACCCCTGAGCATCAAATGGTGCGGCCCGAAAAACCAAAAAAAAAAAAAAAAAAAAAAAAGAAATGAAGTACCATAGTTTTCCTCTAGTAAAATGCAATGAAATAAAACTCAGGATTTACTTTAAAAAATAAAAGGAGGGGCCCAAGAGACAGCACAGTGGTAGGGCTTTTGCCTTGCATGCAGCCAATTCAGGACAGACAGTGGTTCTAATCCTGGCATCCCATGTGGTTCTGGGAGGGAGGAAGGAAAGAAGGAAGGAAGTGAGGGAGGGAGGGAGAGAGAGAAAAGAAGGAAGAAAGAAAAAGGAGAGGGGAGGGAGGTAGGAAGGAAGGATCTTTAGGATTTACTGTAGAACAAACACTATCTTGTGGAATTGTAATTGTAAGGTATTTAAACTTAGAGATGATCTAGAGAAAACAATCTATTGGAAAATTATTAATAATCCGTTGTTGTATTTCATCAATAGAAATCCTATTGAAGAATGGAAGGATGAGAAATTGAACTCAAATTAGCACATTTTAATTATTTTGAAAGCTTTATTATGTAACAATGCAAGGAACTTGTTTTTGTGCTGTGGTGAGGGAAGCAGAAATGGACTAATAAGTACACTTCCTAAAATGGTACCATTGTGCATTGATTGTTTTCCTGTTCACAAGTATGGCCAAAGCATATTTTATCTTTGAAGAATATCTGATGTTTTTTGCTTGATTATATGATGCAGTTAAAATTTTTAACCAGTCTTCTAGAACCTGCAAATAAGAATAGTCACTCCATCAAAATTACCTATTACTTTAACCAGCAATGTTTAAACTCCCAAAGAGTTTCTCAAAACATTTGCACTTGCATTGCTGCCCTTTACTTCGCTGCTGCTGTTGGCAGTGACAGTGGATGTAGCACTCAAACACAGTTGTGGACACAACTCTCTGAACACGGAATTTTGCTCTCTGGGCTAATTGTAGTGCCTGCACGAGTGTCCCTGTATGCTACTCTTCAGATGACGCACAAAGACCTGCTCTGTGTAGATCACACACTTCAGTGATCCCAGGACTCCTAGAGAGCAGAGCTACTGCAGGGATTGTGTTTTATCTTCTGGTTGGCATCAGGGAACCAAGCCCTTAACTTCATATTTGCCAGACAGATCCTTTTCACCCGCAGCCATTCACCAGCTCAATCCTTTATTGTTAGAAAGTCTGAAGTTGCAGAAACACAGACCTACTAATGGGAATTGATCTGTTTCAAACATGACTGGGTTTTCTTTCAAGAGTTTTGCACGGTAGGAAAATGCAAAGAAAGAAACCTTTATTTTTAGTCTAAATTTATTAAAGATGAGAAATTTGGCAAACCAATTCAGATGTAAATTCCACTCACCTGAATTGAAACTTAGATCCTGATTAAATGAAGGACAGCGGAGCCAGAACCTGAACTCAGAAAAATACACCAGCTCTTTTGATCTTGACTACTCAGTGGTTGGCATATAATGAAAACGTATAAGAAGTGCAAGGAAATAGAAAAAATCTGATACTCAGGGCAACAAATAAATAATAGAAACAAATCCAGTGACTGAGATGGTACAGATAACAGTCAAGGAATTTATCAGACTTGTAAATGTCTTTTTGAAAAAAGAAAAAGTAGGGGCCGGAGAGATAGCACAGTGGCGTTTGCCTTGCAAGCAGCCGACCCAGGACCCAAGGTGGTTGGTTCGAATCCCGGTGTCCCATAGGGTCCCCCGTGCCTGCCAGGAGCTATTTCTGAGCAGACAGCCAGGAATAACCCCTGAGCAACGCCAGGTGTGGCCCAAAAACAGAAAAAAAGAAAAAATAGACTGGATAAAAAGTCAAAAATATTTGTCAGACAGTTGAAATCTAATAAGAAAACAAATAGACTTTCTAGAACTGAAGTATGTTTCTGATATTAACTCAACAGACAGACTAAAAGGTAGTTAAAACATAACTGCTGAACTAGAAGAAAACATTAGTTAGCATATATGTGTGGTCAATTAGGAATATCTATATTGAAGCAGAGAAAAAATGGAAATGAAACCAATATTTTTCGTCTACATCTAGGAATTTTGAGGGATGCAGACAGATATAATGGAAATCTCAGAAGGAGCAGCGAAAGAATAGAAAAAGAAAAGGTAAAGAGATTGAGGTACAGGGGCCGGCATGGTGGCGCTAGAGGTGAGGTGTCTGCCTTGCCAGCCTAGCCTAGGACGGACCACGGTTCGATCCCCCAGCATCCCATATGGTCCCCCAAGCCAGGAGCGACTTCTGAGTGCATAGCCAGGAGGAACCCCTGAGCGTCACCGGGTGTGGCCCAAAAACCAAAAAAAAATAAAAACCAAAGGAGATTGAGGTACAGCAGTAGAGCATTTGCCTTGCATGCGGCTGACCTGGGATGGACCCAGGTTCAGTCCCAGGCATCCCATATGGTCCCCTGAGCCTGCCAGGAGCAATTTCTGAATGCAAAGCTAGCAGTTACCCCTGAGCACCGCTGGGTGTGGCCTAAAGACAAAAAAAAGAGAGTGGCTGCGAGAGATAATAAAGCAGGTAGAGTGTTTGCCTTGCATATAGTGGACCTATGTCCCCAGTACCCTATATGGTTCCCTATTTATTTAGTATGATATTTAGATAAATAGACTAGCAGAGTTAATTGAGGTTAAAAAAAATTACAGAGCTAGAGGGATAGCATGGAGGTAGGGCATTTGCCTTGCATGCAGAAAGATGGTGGTTCGAATCCCAGCATCCCATATGGTCCCCTGAGCCTGCCAGGGGCGATTTCTGAGTGTAGAGCCAGGAGTAACCCCTGAGCGCTGCCCGGTATGACCCGAAAAACAAAAATGTGGCTGCCTGGTTTATGATCAAGACACTCTGTAGATGTCTTTCCAAGAAGGTCTTTTCAATAAATGTGCCAGGACAATTGGGATTTATATGAAAACAGTATTTACAGTCAGACATCATGTACAAGTGCTATTAATTCAAGGTGAATTAATAATTTACAAACTGAAATATAAAGGTCATAACAGTACATATTCTTGCACATCTGCCCTGAGTGTATACTAATGTTTTTCCTTGTTATTGCTCCCTAAGTTGCACAGTATAGCAATTATTTTCTTAGTATTGATATTGTTTCGCATATTACAAATTATGTAAATGTAATTTTACATATATGGGAAAGTGAGCATAGTTTGTATGCAAATAATACCCTACATTCAATAGAAGGGACAGTGTTTCAGATTTGAGTTTGCACAGAGGCCCTAGAACAACCTTAAGAGCTATAGAGGAACAAAGGCCCAGTAAAACAGAAGAAAAGTGAGAATGGTATTCATTATGGAATAGCCATAAACATCACAGCACATTAGTACATGATGGCCATTACTGCTTGATATCATCTTGAGGCAAAGTAAGTAAATATGATCCTCAACGAATGTGTTGAGTTTCTTTATGACAGGGGTCTTAAACTCAATTTACCTGGGGCCGCAGAAGGCAAAGTCGGGGTGATCCTTGAGTGCAAAGTCAGTAGTAAGCCTTGAACATTGGGGGGTGTGACCCAAACAACTAAACAAAACAAAAAGATTCCTCTAGGGCAGGGCCACAAAATGTTGTACAGAGGGCCGCAAACGCGAGTTTGAGACCCCTGCTTTATGAGATTCAGAGCTGGAATTTACAAAAATAATACAAATCATTGGAATGTAGGTTCCCACAGTGGTTGCTCTGAGAATCTTGTAAACAGTTTAGGTATTTTTTCTATGTAAATTTTTTCTTAACTGATTTGTAGCATTACTGTTTTAAGCACATATGTTACCCCACCCTCCACTATGGTGTCACATCCCTGCACACTGTCCCCTTCTCCATGAGCAGACTGCCGAAGAGTAGTTTATTCCTGCGCTGTTTCTGTATACACCACGTATGACTCATTAGGGCTCAGTAAGCTCTTCTCTGATTCACATCACTCACATGTGCATTCCAGGTCCATCCAATTTGCAGCTCTGAGATTTCATCTTTTCTTGTAGCTGAATAGTATTCCGTTGTGTATTTTTAACCACATATTTATTGTTCTGTGACACTTAGGCTGTTCCCTGATCTTTGCTAACAGTTTCTTTGAACTTTAACTACAGTACATTTATGTACTTTTTGGTTATGGCTTTTGTCATTAGACACATAACACAAACGTTTAAAAATTTGACTTTTACAAATTATATGTATTGACTGTCTTTAAAAATCAGGAAATAGAGACAAATGAAAAATATCAAAATTACTCCTTTAAAGTAATAAATCTCATGATCTCAATACCAGGGATTTACCTTTGTATAATATTTTGTTGTATGGTTTGTGGCATAAGCTTATTCTGTTTATCATTATTTTTTAAAATTAGAAATACAATGCCAAGGACCTCTTTTTGTTGTTTTTAAAACTTCCAGTCATTGTTCCCTTTTTCAAGGAAATTACCATACAGTGATCATTAAGCACTTGCCTTGTTAGCTTCAATCCCCAGCGTATCACAGCATCCCCTGAGTATCACCAGGGTGCCTCCCCCGAAAGAAATTTTTATATTATTTATTTGCTTTAAAATTAAAACAGAACACACCAAAATAGTTGTTTTAATCCTTTCATGTATTATGACTGTTAACATCTCATTGGTTGTATTCAGCATCACAAACTTTCTCAAGCTGTAGATTCAGAGCCTTCACCCAGATATGCTGATTCATGCTGAAGTTTGGGTACAAGTTAATAGAGAATCTTGTTTAGAGACCAGACACTGGCTGTCCTTGAAGACTTGGTCTAATGTGAGGGTCATTTAGGAAACTCTTAATAGTTTGCATTGTGTTGAAATCCATAATAGCAGGAAGAATACAAATAGATGACTAAAGAAGCGATAATAAATACCAGTGACATTTTATTAGGGATGTGATTGGTGGAAGGAATTAGAAATCTGAACCTGCAGAATAATAGCAAACTACTGTGAACTGAAAGATTGTATTAGTGGAACAAAATTGTCCTGGACATTTTTTGTATGTAGCACATAACCTAATTCACAGCATCTCTGTCAGTCAGATTAGAGAAGTGAGCCTGAAGTTTGCCAGTGAGAATCAAGGCTGCTGTCACTTGAGGTCACCTTCAGAAAGGTAGCTGCTGAATTGTGAGAAGACTGGTGAGTGTAAGGTATAGGTTAGGATAGAAGGAGCATTGGAAGAGTGTAGGCAGAAGTAGTGGCTAGAAGGAAAATTGGGATCCTCGAAAACCACAAGTAGCCTGTAATGGAGCTTCTCAAACATCATGGATGAGATAATGTCCGGGAGTTTATTTTGGTCATTTTAGGGGTGCTTCGCATACATTCAAGGGAGGCATTTCATTGCAAATGAATCGTGTCTGATACATCTTGGGCGTAATATACAAAGTTCCAACTTTTACTGACAAGAGCCTCAACCTCATGCTCTCTTATGTAAAACTTAGACTTTAAGGTCTCACATGCTAATTCTTGCTGTTAAAAATAAAGTTGTTGGGGCCGGGCGGTGGCGCTGGAGGTAAGGTGCCTGCCTTACCTGCGCTAGCCTAGGAGACGGACCGCGGTTCGATCCCCCGGCGTCCCATATGGTCCCCCAAGCCAGGAGCGACTTCTGAGCGCATAGCCAGGAGTAACCCCTGAGCGTTACCGGGTGTGGCCCAAAAACCAAAAAAAAAAAAAAAAAAAAAAAAATAAAGTTGTGGCCTGGAGAAATAGTACAATGGACTATTGTACTGTAGCCTTGCATGTGGCCAACAGGGTTTGATTCCTGTACTGTTTCTCCACTCCTGAGATTTATTAAAGTGTTTATATGGTCACTATCAGTAAACCTGTTGAAACCTGCTGTAAGCTACTTGGCTTTGAGAGAGATTTCCTTCTGTTTCTCTATGGATCAATTTTCCTATCAGGAAACACTGTCTCAAAATAGAAGGTGATAAGTATTCAAATATTTGCACTTGGAAACTTGGAAATACTTGCACTTGGAAACTCAGTTGAACAAAGGGGCTGTTGAACAAGAATCCTGGGAATTAGGATTATTCTTAAATATTGAAAATTTGACTATAACAAAGGTCATTATTAAGGAACATTTGGAAAAATTGAAATGGAGTTTCTACTATTCTATGAGAAACATTTAACAAGAAAATTATTTAGATGGGAAAGAAAATAATGGCATCAAAAAGTCAGGAAGCGGGGCCAGCGAGGTGGCACTAGAGGTAAGGTGTCTGCCTTGCAAGCACTAGCCAAGGAAGGACCGCTGTTCGATCCCCCCGGTGTCCCATATGGTCCCCCAAGCCAGGGGGGACCTGAGCGCTTAGCCAGGAAAACCCCTGAGCATCAAACGGGTGTGGCCCGAAAACCAAAAGAAAAAAAAAGTCAGTAAGCAATAAGCAAATAGCCTGATGTTGACTTGTATATAAAAGTTGAAATATTTGGGGCCAAGATGATAGCGCAGTGGTAGGGCGTTTGCCTTGCATGCAGCTGACCTCCGTTCGATTCCTGTCATCCCATATGTCCCCCAAGCCAGGAGCAATTTCTGAGCGCATAGCCACAAGTAACCCATGAGCGTCACCAGGTATGGCCCAAAAAACAAACAACAACAAAAAAGTTGAAATATTTAATAAGGGTTTTAAATACAGAAATAGAATTCAGTGCACCAATGTTGTTTTTCACAATCAGGTAGGTTCAAGTCAATTAGACCTGAATTCTGAAAGCAGCTAGCTTTTGCAGTTTGGGGGTGATAAGTCTTTGAGTCAATTAGTTTTCAAAATAATGAGAATAATCAACCATATATGTTGAATGTTGGAGATAATATATATTTATTCCACAAAACATCTTACTTAGAGACTACCCAGATACCAAACTATCACCATGTTTATTATTGAGTTCCTGATTTTTTTTAGTATTATACGATAGTAGATATATTTTTGGAATACTATTCATAGTTAATAATAGGTATTTGATGCAGTGTTTTATAACCTATGCTATATATTCAGATTGATATGTAGTAACGCCTCTCCCGCATATCTAAATTCCAAGGAACTTAATGTCCTGTCTTTAAAAATTTATTTGTAACTTGTCATACTAATACGTTGTTTGTGTGTTTTTTATCATAGGAGGTACTTAAACAACTACAAGGAAGTATTGAAGATGAAGCTATGACTTCTTCTGGACAGATTGATATATTAGAGCGTCTCAAAGGTATATTTTTAAGTGTTTTAAAATACTTTTTAAGCTTTGTTTTTCAGCATTAGGGGTGAATATTCAGGAATAATTTTTTTTGTTTAGATGTTTGTGCAGTTTCTGTTTATTTGCTATGTCTTAAATTTATATTAGTTAACTTTGAGTAAATTATTTTAGATTCTCAAAAAAAGTCCTTGAAATGTTAAAACTTTTTAACATTTTTTAATTGTCTTTTTTCATTTGTCATTAATTGATCATTCAATAGGCCTGTAATAAGCTATATGCCCCAGTCTGAAGCTATTTCTTGAGAACTAGTACTAAACTGATCCTTCAAGATGAAAATGCTCCATCTTTGTGGAATGTATGTCTCAGTGCACCTGAGTTTGAGCCTCAGCTCCAGGGGGTGGAGGGGTGGATATGCTTTTTTTTCTCACAAGTATTAGTTGTGTTTAGTTGAATTTTCAAAAGACTTTCTCGTTTTGTGGCTTAAAAATTTCAGGTTTTACGGGGCCAGAGAGATAGCATGGAGCTTTTGCCTTGCATGCAGGAGGACTGGTTCGAATCCCATATGGTCCCCCAAGCCTGCCAGGAGCAATTTCTGAGCGTAGACTCAGGAGTAACCCCTGAGCGCTACCAGGTGTGACTCAAAAAAGCAGGAAAAAAAAAAATTCAGGTTTTAAATGGCACTAGTAGTATTTGTATTTAAATCTAGACAGAAGTTACCACTAGGTTCCCAAATTTTTACTCTAAGGAGGGAGTTTCTTTTTAAATTCTGACATCCTCCTTTCCCCTGACCCAGACTGTCCTTGGAAGGAAAGTTCAGCCTTTCTGTGCTAAGTTCTCATTTAATAGGTGAAGTATATTTTTGTTTTCCTTTTAGGATTTATCTTTCAGGTTCTGAACTCTTTGAATTTACTTAAGAATCAGAGTCAATTTCTTTGGGCATCAACATATGTAATAAGAATTTCCTCTGTTTCTTGCATAAATTTGTTGATAATAATTGAGCAACATAATTAGTTGTCATAATTTCATATCCCACTCAAGGTTTGATGTTTTTACACACACAGACATATACACATCTATGTTGTAAGATAAAAATTTGAGTCTAAATTATGAATCTAGGATTTTATTCAGAATTGGTATAATATTTTAAATAATTTTTTAAATACTTTATACTAAAATTTAATTTTGTATGTTAATTTTATATTAAAAATTTGACACCCCCCCAGGCTTTCGCCCAGCCCTTTCTCCCTCTTTTCCTCCCTCCTTTCTTCGCTCTCCCCACCCCTGCCCCACCCCCTCCTCTCGCCCTCTCCTCTCCTCTAAAAAAATAAAAAAATATAAGAATTTTATATTAAAAATTTAATATATTTTTAAATTAACGTTTTAAGAGTATTTAATTGCTCTGGCTGTATTTTAGATCACCAACAATAATTGTTTCAAAAAGCATTTCTTTGTTTTATTTAGAACTTAACTTAGATAGCAGCAATTTCCCTGGAGTGAAATTACGGTCCAAAATGTCCCTCCGTTCCTTTGGGAGCCGGGAAGGTTCCGTGTCAAGCCGTTCAGGCGAGTGCAGTCCTGTCCCCACGGGCTCATTTCCAAGAAGAGGGGTTGTCAATGGAAGTAGAGAGAACACCAGTTGCTTAGAAGAGCTTGAGAAAGAAAGGTAACTTTTCTTCATTCAGAAGCAGATCTGTTTCCTTTAGTTTTGTTTTTTATCTTGTCACTATGTAATATAAGAATTATGATATATGTATGATGAGTGATAATTGATAATAGTTGGCATTTCCCAACTCAGAATTGGATGTTGCATATGGTTAAAACTTTTTGAACCTGTGGGGCCATTGATAGTGCATACATCAGAAGCCATTAGGTGTCACGTAGCTTAAAGTAGTGCCAGATATGGAACAATTATTTCTATAAAATTTGAAAATATAAAGTAGGCAGTTACTTGGAATGCTAATTATATTTTGCCATTTAAATATTCTTGAAGCTCTGTACATTGAGTAATACAAAAAATTAGAACATTTATATCTAAGTACATGATTATGTTTTTAATCTATGGAAGTTTTTAAGCTAAATTTAATAACACTATATCTAGTATAAGATGAGACTGTTTCCATATGGAAGGCCTATTACAGAGGCCACAAAGAAAACATTTCAGTGTCAGTGTGTAAAAACACTTTGATTGATGTTGTAGAATGAGTTTGGATTCTCACAGCTAAGTATAAATTCTTTTTTCCTGTAGTTAATAATGTTTGGGAAATAACTAGCATGGCACCTGCAAGGCAAAGGCTTTTTATTATTTTCTCCTTGGTTTTAGTTGTGTCTACCTGTAAAAGTAGTTCTAATCATCTGAATCAGAAGAAAGCTTTCTTTCATCTGTCAAGTTTACATGGGCTTTTATTTCTTAAACTGAATTAGTACTATTTCTGACACTAAATAGTGTCACTCATCATGAAAAGTAAGTAGTTTGCTGGGACCCACAAACTTCTCTCAGTAATCATGTCATTATTCCAGTTTTCCAGACACTTACATGCTCTGTGTAAATAAAGCCCTGCCAGTTTGGGGGCAGGAGATGGGTAGAGCAGGGCAAGCAGAGAGCATGGATGTGATTCCTCTCTATCTTCATCCTCTTTCTTGCTGTTTTTGCAGGGAAGTAAACAGACCGTGCACAAGTGAGAGTACCTTTATTTTGCACTCATGCTTGACTGATGCATAATTAGTCTCAAATTCATATTCTTTCTTCAGATTTAATATCATTCTGGTTCTTGGGATTTTCTAATTTTTCTGTTCCTTTTAGACCTTCCTTAAGTCTTAGATTAACTCAGCATCTTTTTTTTTTTCACATATTATTCAAGATAATTGCTAGAAAATAATCAAGCCAGGACTGAAAAGATGTAACACTATATTAATTCTTAGCCTGTTTTCCAAATAAGAATAAATGCCTCCAAGATCGATTCTGCTCAGAAGCCACCTCCATTCTGTAGGTGCTTTCCTGACACCTTCCCTTCCTTTCTGGTCTCCAAAATACAATCTTGTGTTTACATTTGTTAGATCTGATGCAGAAGTGAAATCACTAGGTTATGGGAGGAGGGGGTCCTGTTAACGCCTTTTTAAAAAATAAAAATTGGGGCCGGGCGGTGGCGCTAAAGGTAAGGTGTCTGCCTTGCCAGCACTAGCCTAGGACGGACCACGGTTCGATCCCCCGGTGTCCCATATGGTCCCCCAAGCCAGGAGCGACTTCTGAGCGCATAGCCAGGAGTAACCCCTGAGCGTCAAATGGGTGTGGCCAAAAAAATAAATAAATAAAAAAATAAAAATTTTAATTGAATCACTATGAGATACACAGTTCCAAAATTGTTCAAGATTGAACTTCGCTCATACAATGTCCAACATCCCTTACCAGTGTACAATTTCCACCAACAATGCCCCCAGTTTCCTTCCCATTTTCTTCCCTACCTATCTTTCTCTCTCTCTCTTTCTCTCTCTCTGCCTCTCTTTCTCATTCTCCTCTCTTACTTTTTCTTACACTTTTTAAATTTTATACATTGTGGTTTGCAATATTGTTACTGAAGGGTATCATGTATATCACTTTTCTCCTTTCAGCAGCCAATTCTTGTCCAGAGTGATCATTTCCAACTGCATTGTCATAGTGGTCCCTTCTTTGCCCTAACTGCAGTTCCCCACTGTTTGTGGCAAGCTTCCATCATTCCCCCTGACCCTCCTTTCTGTTATCTCTGGGTATTATTACCATATTATCCTGTTGTTGTTGTTGTTGTTGTTGTTGTTGTTTATATCCCACAAAAAGTTATCATTATGTCTATTTCTCTCCCTCTGACTCATATCACTCAGCAAAATACTCTTCATATCTATCCATGTATAAGCAAATTCTATTTCTTTATTTTTTTTCCTAACAGCAGTGTAGTATTCCATTGTATAGATGTACCACAGTTTCTTTATTTGTTCATCTGTTCTCAGGCACTTGGTTTGTTTCCATATTCTGGCTATTATGGATAATACTGCAATGAACATAGGAGTGCAGATGCCTTTTCTGCACTTTGCAGGAAAAATATGCCCCAGAGCAGGGGTCTCAAACTCAATTTACCTGGGCGAACAGGAGGCAAAGTCGGGGTGATCCTTGAGTGCCAAGTCAGTAGTAAGCCTTGAACATTGGGGGGTGTGACCAAAACAACTAAAACAAAACAAAACAAAAAGATTCCTCTAGGGCAGGGCCACAAAATGTGGTTCGGAGGGCCGCAAACGGCCCGCGGGCCGCAAGTTTGAGACCCCTGCCCTAGAGCATATATCCAAAAAATTGTGGAAAAGAGATGAACAGAAACTTCTGTTCTGGCCAAAAGACACATGAAAAAATGTTCCACATCACTAATCATCTAGAAGATGCAAATTAAAGCAACAATGATACATCATCTCGCACCACAGAGACTGGCACATATCACAGAGAACAAGAACAAGAACTACTGGTACAGCTGGTATAGCTGCAGGGAAAAGGAACTCTCATTCACTTCTGGTGGAAATGCTTTTTGGGGGGGAAAAAGCTTTTTTGAAAAAAATATGGACACCTAAAAAATAGAAATCGAGCTCCCATATGACCCATCAATACCACTTGTTCCCTGTTATTTTTTGAGGCTTCTCCCCACCATTCTCTGTGTGACTCTGGCAGTAACAGTCCTACCAATAGGACACCAAGATTCCCTTTACCCCACATCCTGTTCAACACATTTTAACAGATGAGAGGTTATATTTTATTGCAGCTTCGATTCATATCTCTATGATAACTGGTGGTGTTGCGGACCTATATGTCTTTCTGGAAAAATATCTATTCAGTTTCTCTGATCTTTGGGGGAATCCCCAAGCAGTGCTCAGTAATCCAAAGGGTCTCCCCTGCAATTCTTGGCCAGCCAGGCTAGCAGGCCATGTGAGAGCTCGATGTGCTTTGCTGCCTGATGCTGCTAGAGACTTCCAGTACTGCACCTAGGCATGGTCAGTGCTCAGGGGACTGTGTGGTGCTAGGAACCAACTTGGGTCAGACTACTGCACTCTATGCTGGCCTTGTTGGCTCATTTTTCAGTCAGCATTTTTGTGGAGACAGGGATTTTTAGATAAGACTGTTCTGTAGCCTGCAGAAACATTTTTAAAAAAGACTGTTAGAAATTGCTAAATAGGCCTGTAGCATTTATCTTGGTGTAGAGAAGTTTATGCATAAAGAAAGTTACTGGAAAGATAATACAATTTTTGTTTGTTTTTTAGTAAATGCCACAGTCAGCCCTGCAGTAGCGGACCATATAGTGCTGAGAGTCAAACTCGGGACCCCTCACAAATGAGGCACATGCTTTTCACTTGAGCTGCCTTGCTCACAAGACAGAGAGAACTTGATACAAGGGCTGGACAGAGAGAACCAGGATTAAGGCACTTGCCTTGCATGCAGCAGCAGTCCCAGTTAGTCCCGCACCCTTGCACATGACCCCATCCCTCCTACCCCTCACCAGTTGACTGAACTTTGACTGGTGAAGGTGGTAGAAGCATAAGTGAGTGCAGGTGGGGGCCAAAGAGGTGGACCAGGGCTTAGGAGCATAGCTTGAATGCAGCTGACCCGGAGCACCTCATGCCTGGACTTTTCCCGGACTCCTGCCTACTCAGCCATAGATACCCTGAGAGGACCCAGACTCTGTTAATGTGCCCCAGGAATTTATTTTGCTTGCACATGTGTGAAATAAAGTTACAAGTAAGGGTATTTAATTTGTGATTGTTGCCTATAGCAAATACAAAATTATAGAATAGTGAGGATTGTTTATGAGACACCTGACATTTCTTTAAAGGGGAGTTTTTTTCACTGCCAGTACCTGATGATCTGTAGTACTTGTGGTCAAAAGTAGAAACTGGCCGAGAGAAATCAATTTCCTGGGGAGGGGATCATTAGATAGATGTCCCCCACATACAGCCAGAGAGAACTCTCTCTTTCCTGAAAGGAAGTCGCCCAGGAGGGAGGAATAGGCAGGAGTTTGCACTGGCTCCAGCAGCCCCCTAGAGAAGAATTCCTTGTCTTTTCCAGTACCTGAGGAAGGGGTTTGGTGATCTTGTGCCACCCACTTGTCCATGTCCAGGTGTAGAAGCAGGCTCTGAGAGGTAATGGCTTCTCCAAAGTCATTGTTTTTTTTTATTTTCCTTTTAATAAAGACTTTGTGTCTCAAAAAAATAATTTCTATCCTACATCAGTGCACACTTCCCACTACCAGTGTCCCTAGTTTCCCCATTGCCCCCACTCCAGCCTGCCTCTATGGCAGACACTTGTCTCTCTTTTATTCCTCCTTTTTTCCTTTTAGGCACTGTGATTTGCAATGCCGTTACTGAAAAGGTATCATGCATAACACTTTATCTCCTTTCATTACCTAGTCCTTGTCCAGAGTAATTACTTCCAGCTTTCAATGTCACAGTGGACCCTTCCCTGTTGTAATGGCACCTTCCACCACCACCACCGTCACCACCACCACCACACGTTTTTTTGTGGCAAGCTTCCTACTATGGACCAGTTCTCCTGTCTATTTTTTTCTGTTGTCTTTGGGTATTATTATTATTATTATTATTATTATTATTATTATTATTATTATTATTATTATTATTATTATACTGTGTGTATGTTTATAGATCCTGCAAATGAGTGGATAAACTATGGTAAATCTATACAATGGAATACTATACAGCCTTTAGGAAAAAATGCAGTCATGAAATTTGCTTTTACATGGATATACTGGAGAGTTTCATGCTCATCAAGTGAAATGAGTCAGAGGGAGAGGGGCAGAATAATTTTTATTTTTAGTCACCCTGAATTACAAAGTTATTCATGATTTAGTTTCACGGATGCATTGTTCCAACAGCCATCCTTTCACCAGTGTCAATGGCCCCCAGCTTGCCTCTATGGCAGGCACTTTCCCCTCCACCATTGCCCTAATGTTTTCTTACCTGACTTAATCTCCCTGGTCCCCCTCCAATCCAGCAAGGTTCTTACTAGAAAAGTTCTCCTACCCTTCATTTATATTGCCCTTTGGGCTTTCTTACTCCAACAAAGTTTCTTTATAGCTCATGTATGAAAGATCATTCGGAATCTGTTCCACTTTCTCTGACTTCACTCAACATGATAGTCTCCAGATCCACCCACATAACCGTGAACTGCATGACTTTATATCATTTCTTACTGCCTGTAGCTTTCTGTTGTATATATAAGCACTGTCGTTTTTTTTAATTTATCCATTCACCTGTTCTTGGGCACTTTACAGTTTACAGACTTTTTTGTTATTGTGAGTAGTGCTGCAGTGAACACATAGGAGTGCAGGTGTCTTTTCTAGATTGTGCTTTGGGACCCTTGAGGTATATTCCAAGGAGTGGTATTGCTGGGTTGTAGTGGTTGCTCAATTCCTAGTTTTTTAGAATAATGACCATATTGGCTTCCCAAAAGACTAGACCAGTTGACATTCACCAGCAGTGAATGAGGGTTCCTTTCGCTCCCCCATCCATGCCAATACCTCTTGTTGTTATTTTGATGAGTGTGAGTCTCACTCAGGATATCACTGTTATGAGGTGATATCTCATTAGTTTGATTTCCCCTGACAATTAGTGATATAAGCATTTTTATATGCCTTTTGGCTATTTGTTTATCTTGAAGGAAGTTTCTGTTCTTTAATTTTTTCCTATTTTTAATGGAGTTAAAGTTCTTTTTTCTTGTAGTTCTCTACCATGTTTTCTATATTTTCGATATTAATCCTTTATTGGATGAGTGATGAGCCAAAAGTTTTTCATTTAAGGTGCAGAAGCTTCTTAGTTTAATATTTTATTTTATTATTCTCGTTTTTGAGCCACTCCTGGCAATACCTAGAGGTTCTCTTGGCTCTACACTCAGGGATCGCTTTTTGTGGTGCTTAAGAGATGGGATGCTAGGAATTTAACCCATGTTTGCTACATACAAGACAACTGCCCTTTTCATATCTCTTGTTTCAATACCCATGTATAGGAGAGCCATGGACTCCTATGTGTTAATTTTGTAGGCTGCTACTTTACTATACAAATCCGTTATTTTTAGGAGGGCTTTCTTTTTGCGGGGGGTGGGGCATAACTGCCAGTGCTCAGAGCTTACACCTGGCTCTCTGCTCCGGTATTTCTCGTGGCAATGCTCAGGGGATCATATGGGTTGCTGAGAATTGTACCTGGGTCAGCTACCTGCAAGGCAAATGCCCTATTTGCTGTACTATCGTGCTGGCCCCTCTAGGAGCATTTTCATAGTGTCTTTAGGCTTTTCTAAATATAGTATGTCATCTGCAGTTAGTGAAAGCTTGACTTCAATTCCCATTTTATTAAGAGTTTTTATCATGAGGGGGTGCTGAATCTTGATTTCTCAGGAGCTTTTAGTGAAAATTTTTGAGAAGCACACATGTATCTGCTGTTTATATTTTATGTATTTCTAGAAGCATGAACATATATTCCTACATTTTTATAGATTATCTTTGGAAATATATTCAGAAAATGATAGTGGTGGTTTCTTGGGGTCATGAAAAGGAAATCATATACTTTTTTTTCAGTTAAATTCTAAGTACCACAATCTATAGTTCTGTTATTGGTAGGGTTTAATGGATATACTTTTCCCACCACTATCCTTACCCCATTCCCATTCTCCAGTTTAGCTGATTTCTGTAGACTAATTTGCACTTTTGCTACCTCTTTTCATTTGCTGTTTACATAATACATGTCTTTATATCCTCATATGAGAAGATGATCATCTTGTCTTTCCCCTGCTTCTGCCTAAAATTCACCCACCATAATGCTAGCAAAAAATTGCATAATTTTATCTTCTCTTATTACCATGTAGTATTCTATCGTGTACATAAGCCATAGTTTCTTTTTCCAGTCCTCTGCTCTTGGACACTTAGATTGTTCCCAGAGTATGGCTGTGTTGTAAATTGTGCTACAGTAAAAAGGGGTGCAAAAACTGTCTTTTTCGTAGTAGAGTTTTCGAGTCTTAGAGGTTGATACCAAGAAGAGGAAGTTCCTGGCTCCTGTGAAAGCTCAATCTTAGTGTTTTTGCACTGTCCAAAATGTTTTCTGAATAGGCTGAATCAGTTGAAATTTCCAGCAGCAGTGAATGAGGGCTTCATTCTCCCCAACGTACAAGCCAGGAGCAGTTGTATTCATTATTTTGATGTGTGCTGGCCTCACTGGTATGAGTTGACTTCTCATTGAGATCATTTTTTTTTTGTAGTTTTTGTAGTTGTAGTTATTGTAGTTATTGATTTTTATCCAAAGCACACTCTTCTTTTTCATTAATGTTTTGCATATTATGTCATAATAAGAGAGCATCTTATGATTGAAGGAGTTATTTAATAAATTCATTTTCAGATTTCAAGCTAAGAAAAATTTCTCTCAGAATTATACAAAGACAGTGATATATTTCTTCTGTTCTTGGTTGCTGAAAACCTTATTTATGTTCAGAACAGCTTTTATTTTTGTTTAACATGTTTTTCTTTTAATCTGTTTTCTATCTCTTTTTTCTGTTAATCACTTTTCTCTATTATACATACTATCAGTATATTGGAATTTCTGTAACTGTACTTTTTTCAGCAAACCATTATCATATTCTGTGAAGAAACATTAGTTTGGAAATAAGTGTAGATAGCCTCCAGTTGAAATGTATATATTCTAGTATGAATGCATTTTCTTTCAATGAAAAATTTTTACTTAGAATTTAAATTTTTTAAATTTAATCCAGCTTATTATTCTTCACATCTTCAAGCACCCAAAATCAATACTTTTAGTCAATATTATTAAAGTAAAAACAGGGAGCTTTACAACAGCTCAAAAAGATTGCTACTATGTAATATCAGCATTGTGAAAGTTTGCCTTTTTTTAAAACCAGATCACTACTTCTTGCTGATCTTGACAAAGAAGAAAAGGAAAAAGACTGGTATTATGCTCAACTTCAGAATCTCACAAAAAGAATAGATAGTCTTCCTTTAACTGAAAATGTAAGTAACTTGGCAATCCAATTTATCTTAGACTGTAGTTGCTTTTTTAACTGTAGTTAGGTTATCCATTAAAAATAAAGGATAGCTGCATTTGTAGTTTTTTTAAAACTCTAACATATTTATCCAACTTTCATTCTGAATATAGACAGTGACTTTTTCATAAAGATGATGAAACTTTATTACTCTCATATTTTTCTTGAGCCTTATTTAGTATATTAAGTTTGCATCCTAAAGGACTCAGGATTTAACTAAGTAGCTATATTTCATTCATTAAATTACCAAACACCGTAGGAATGTTTATCACCATCTTTCTAAACTGTACTAGAGGAATTCTATCAGTTGATATTGTTTTTGTCTTTTTTGTTTGGTGGTTTGGTTTGGTTTTGTATCTCTGGATCACATCTGCTGTACTCAAGTGCTATTTTTACTTCTGCTCAGGAGTGACCCCTGGTGGTGCTCAGAAAGGCTGGTGGTGGTTATTGATGAACTGATGGTTGGTTGACCACTTGCCAGGGTAGCACCCTCCCTCCTCCTACACTATCTCTCCAGCAGTAACAATATCACCTCTTTGGGCTTATGGTTCACTATCTTGTTCTTTTTTCTCTTTTGCATGTTTAGCAGTTATCAAAATGCTCAGAATCTTAACTAAAACCTTAATATATGGGGCTGGAGAGATAGCACAGTGGTAGGGCGTTTGCCTTGCACACAGCTGATTCAGGACCAAAAGTGATTCAAATCCCAGCATCCCATATGGTCCCCTGTGCCTGCCAGGAGTAATTTCTGAGCACAAAGCCAGGAATAACCCCTGAGAGCCGCTGGGTGTGAACCCCCCCCCCAAAAAAAAACCTTTTTATATATATATATATATATTTTTTTTTTTTTTTTTAAATAAGGCACTGGAGAGGTGGTTCACTGGTTAAGGAGCATTCTTTGCATGTAGCCAATCCAAGTTCAGTCCCCAGCGCCACATGGTCCCCTGAACACCACCAGATACATCCCTGCAAGTCCCCAGACATCACATGATATGATCCTAGAGGCCCCTCCCCCCAAGGGTGGCCTAGGCAGTCTCTGGCACTGTATGCCTCAGCAATACCACATCCAAGGACAGGGCCCCTGTACTGCCAGTCCAGAGTTAGAGAGTCACTAGCGGGTACTGCAGCTCTTGAGTACCGTTCCAGGGTCCTAAAATGAATAAGTAAATAAAGAGTTGATCTCAGTAGGTTAACACTGAGAATAAATACTTTTTATCTGTCTCAACTTTGCTTCTCTTAAATTTTTACCCCAAATTGTTGACCTTGTCCAACTATAATTGTCTATTTTATATAAAAATGGTGTTTTCTCATCTTGAGTTTTTATTTTACAAATGGAGATATTTCCTGTTTAGTCTACTAAAATATAGAAATCCTTACTGTAAGTTGAGGTATAATTTTAAGAAAGTTGGATGAGTTCACTTTTATTTTGCCTATATTAACATTCTAGTTTTAATAATTAAAGGTATGACTCTTCATTGGTAAAAATTAAAGAAGTTGAAAATAGAATCACTTAACTGATCAGCTGTTTTAAATGAAGTAGTTTTAATTTAATTTAATTTAATTAAAGCTATTTGTTTTATTGACTGTGGATCAGTAAAATTATTTCAACTATGCCTTTGTATCAATGTCCCTATCATCAATCAAGATTGAGATAGGCAATGTATAATCAAGCTTTAGAGTATATTCAAGTGAAAAATAATTTTCTCATATACAGTGTTTTTCATATTTACATAATTGTTCATTTCTTTGTTAGAATTTGTTCTTTAGCCTTTATTAATAAGCACATAGCACCAGATATTAACACATTTCTGGTTTTTAGTTTTCCTTGCAAACAGATATGACCAGGAGGCAATTAGAATATGAAGCAAGGCAAATCAGAGTTGCAATGGAAAAACAACTAGGCACTTGCCAGGATATGGAAAAACGAGCACAGGTAACTTATTTAACTACACAACAGCACTACTAGAAATAGAGCTCTGAGAATGTAATGACAGAACTCAACTGACATTTTTCCCCTAAACAAGTGTAGGGGTAGGGAGAATGTCTCAGCGAGGAAAGTACTTCACATCATTTTAATGCTTGGTACTGTCGCATTGAACAAGATCCTGCAGCTCTGCTGGGAGATCCACAGCACAGCAAGCGATTTCTGGCCGTCTGTAGCCAGGTGTCACCCCCAGGGAGCATTTGTGCCAATAACATAACCTGGTGTGCAATTGCAACAACTAAGTGTTCAAGCATGAGTTTGACCCCCATCATAACAACTTCTGCAGAGGGAAAGGAAATGTATGAAATAGTTTTAAATATATATATATGTGTGTGTATATATATTTGGGCAACAAAATCAGTATTAATATAGCTCAGCACCTTTGTATTTAATTTCCCTTTTCCTGGTCTATTCTGCCTTGAAATGGTAAGGGGGAGGAAGAGATGGATAAGTCTTCTGGTAGTAGGTAGAGAGCTGCAGTTCCTGTTTGAGATTTTCACTTTTTGTAATCTGACACTCAGAATATCCCATGATCTTCAGGATGTATACTTGAATGATATGGACTTGTTAGGGGGCCAGAGCAACTTATAGAGTACATAGAGAACTTGCCTTATATGCGGCCAACCTAGGTATAATACCTGTTAAATGATCCCCAGAGCACCATCTGAGTGCAGAGCCAGGAGTAAGTCCTGAGTACGAACAAGTGTGGTCCAAATCCAAAAGAGTGATAAGGACTCCTAGAGAATACAGGAGTTAAGTTGCTTGCCACTGCATATTGCTGACCCTTGCTTGATCCTGATTACCACACAGCCAGGCATGGCCCCCAAGACATGTTCGTGTACTGATGATGCATGAGCATATGGCATCTTGCTATAAAGTGACATTATAGTTGTATATGAAGTATACAAGTAATATTACATAGCATTAAAATATGAATTATAATATGATTTTGTTTTGGGATCACACTGAGGCATGCATTGTTAATGCTAGTGCAGTACTAGGAGCAGCAGTGCTAGTGTCAGACCTGGCTTCCTGCCTGCGTCCCAGCCCTTGAGTCATCTCACTTCATTCTAGTCTAGTCCATCATGAGTTATCATTCTAACCCTAATCTAAGTAATACTTAAACCTGGGAAAATAAGCTTATTGTTAATGATTATTTCCAAAAATGCTTAAGAAATAAATCTTAGATGGGATATACCTTACTATTTGTTAAAACATTTTAAGATACTAGAATGATAACAGTATAGTACCACAGGAATAGAAATAGGCAATGAAGTAAAAAAGAAAAAAATTCCTTGGATATGTAGATTTATTTGATTGAAGTAAAATGTAAAAAATTAAAGCTGCATTATAACTTTGGGAGGAAAATAATTAATATAGAGCTGTAACCTAACTGGAAAAAAAGAAACATGGATTAGATGTTTGCCTCACAACTTATAAAGAAAATGTTTGAATGAATTTAAAAGTTGGATATGGGGCAGGAATATGACTGAGTGATGGAGAATGAGCCCTTTAGCTGAAGGCCACCTGCCTGCAACAACACTGGGTATGCCCTACCAAAAAAAAAAAAAAAAAAAAAAACTGTAGGAATCGACCTAAACCCAATAGTAGAAAATAAAGATCTCCTTACTTACAATTGTGTATCAAAAGCAATAAAGGCCAGGATAATTGGGATTTACTTCATAACTTTTTGTTTGTTTTGGTTTTAGTTTTGGGCTCATACCCAGTGGCACTCAGGTGCTACTCCTCGCTCTGTGCTCAGAAATTATTCCTTGGGGCCAGTGAGGTGGCGCTAGAGGTAAGGTGTCTGCCTTGCAAGTGCTAGCCAAGGAAGGACCGAGGTTCAATCCCCCGGCGTCCCATATGGTCCCCGCAAGCCAGGGGCAATTTCTGAGCGCTTAGCCAGGAGTAACCCCTGAGCATCAAATGGGTGTGGTCCGAAAAACAAAACCAAAAAAAAAAAAAGAAAGAAATTGTTCCTGGCAGGCACAGGGGACCATATGGGATGCCGGGTTTCTAACCACCATCCATCCTGGATCAGCTGAGTGCAAGGAAAACACTCTACCACTGTGCTATCTCTCTGACTCCATTTTATAACACTTTTAAGCATCAGTCTAATTATAAGATAAAAGTAGGCTGGTGTGATGGCGCAGCAGTAGGGTGTTTGCCTTGCACGCGGCTGACCCTGGAGGGACCATGGTTCGATCCCCTGGCATCCCATATGGTCCCCCAAGCCAGGAACGATTTCTGAGTGCATAACCAGGAGTAACCCCTGCGTGCCACGGTTTGTGGCCCAAAATTTAAAAAAAAAGAAGGAAAATATTTATAATACTTACAGGGAACATAGCTACTTTCCTAAAATTAATAATTCCAAAAAATTAATAAGCAAAGGATAATGAATGGGGAGTTTGTGGGCCACACCTGAAGGTGCTCAGGGCTACTCAGAGGCCCAAGAGCAGATTCAGGGACCCAGACGAGTGCCAGGGATTGGACTGGGATCAGCCATATGCAAGACAACTTTCCTTAACCCCAGTGCTGTCTCTTCAAACAAAGGTAACTATTTTATGAGCAGACTTTTGGGGTGTTAAATATATGATTTCTTATGTATTAAAAGATGATGATTTAACCCAAATATGATCATGTTACTTAAATAAAAAATATATTTAATAAAAAAAAGATGATGATTTATTTATCTCTCCCAGTCCTTATAGCTTTTTTCATATTGTATAAGAATTCTGGGCCAGAGTTTGACAGCACCGCAGTAGGGTGTTTGCCTTGCATGTGGCCAACCCAGGATGGACCCAGGTTCGATCCCCAGCATCCCATATGGTCCCCTGAGCCTGCCAGAAGACATTTCTGAGTGCAGAGCCAGGAGTATAGTATACTAACTAAACTGTTACTTGGGACTAGAATCCTTCTATTTCTTTCATTTTCATGTTGGGAAATAGAAGAAAAAGAAGTATTTTATTAGGAACATCATTGAACCTTGTTACAGAGACTGAACTTCGGGGTTTAGTGGTATATATCACTAAATATCAGATTTATCAGATATATTGACAATACATTCAGATATAGGGTGTCATTATATAGGAGTATTAGATTGAACTTCCTATTTTCACCATATAGTAAGTAATTTTTATTTGGGATGTCATTGTTGGAGAAATGTTAATTATAGAGAGAATGAACAATGGGCAAGTATTTCAAGACCTGTAATTTTAGTTTGGTTGTTTCTCTAAAGCCAAGAAATTTTTCATTTTCCTATAGAAGTAATTATTCACTA
This sequence comes from Suncus etruscus, assembly GCF_024139225.1. Classification (NCBI taxonomy): domain Eukaryota; kingdom Metazoa; phylum Chordata; class Mammalia; order Eulipotyphla; family Soricidae; genus Suncus; species Suncus etruscus. Next base: position 135,734,685 of record NC_064853.1, on the reverse strand, counting down.
GGGTCTGTAGTAATCCCGCAAAATCTACCAAAAACGAAGGCCTTTTTTCTTTAACATGTAATCCTGCACTGTTTTTAGAACCATACCTGAGAACCAGCATAGACGTAGCCTTACCAAGGGAGGGTTCCTCACTCACCGTAGATGCCTTCCCCTGCTTCCTACTATTTTCACTACACCCCCAGTCACACTGGGATGCCCTGGGTTACTGCCTTCAGTTGTGTTTCTCGAGGAGTGCTCCCTAGTTAGTGCTCAGATTTTGGGGGTATTCGTAGTGCTCTCCAAAGTATCATTGTACTGTTCAGAAGGGAGGGCTCACACTCTTCCTTGTGGGGCTTACCCCTTGCTGGAGTGTAGCCAGAAATAGCTAGTGCTGGCTATCACAGACAGTCATGCCACCAGAAGCATGCTCTGGGATCCAACTAGAGGCCTGTGCTTGCCAGACAGGCATTCCCAGCCACTGGGCTGTTCCTCCAAACCTACAGAAGGAAAGCTTTGATCTCTGCTGGGTTTATTCATCATGCTGTTGTGTAATAGCAGTGGTAAGCAAGTTTCCTGTGGCAGTAAGAAAATTGTAATAACGTTTAAGCAAAACTCATGTCCAAGCCTTAGAGGGTGCGTTCTGTATCTGTTTTACAGCCATTATTTAGAGCTGTCTATGGTGTTAGTTTTGTTGTTTATTAAAATAATTTCAGAAATCTCTTACAGATACTGCACATCCTCAAAACAGTTTGGACATTATTCATATAATTTATAATGCTTTTTTCCACTATTGAAAAAATAAACTGACTTACTTTTTATACCTCAGTGTTGGCTTAAATCATGCAGACAATACTACAACATTGTCTGTTTTTCATCAGCCAGTTTAGTTCAAGTATTAGTATTTAAAAATAAGAGTTTCAATGTATGAGTAATTTTCGGTTTCTCCTACTTCCTTTACTGGGAAATTTGTAAAACTTTAAAAAAAAATAAAACCTAAAAATACCCTTTATTTTTGAAGGATACTCTATGTATTCTCAATGTCATGGTGTTTGCTCTGTAATTACTGCTCTGTGTTCACTGGATGGTGTCAGGGGAATGATAGGAAAGCAAACACTCCACCATAATTGTGGCCTTAAATAAAAATTGTCTTAACTTCATTATTTGAAAAGAGTAAGTCTAAAAGTACTACTAATCTGTAAGAGAAGTGATTTGGCAGAAGGTTAATTCTACTATTTAAACCCTGCTATTTATAAAAATAAATATTCTGTAGCAGAACTGCCTTGTTTTATGCAAATCGTTGCGTTATATTAACATCTGGATTACTAGAAAAGATTAGGTGCAATCTCTCTCTTTTGGAATTGGGGGAGGCAGTTGGCTGGTACGTACCCGAGGCCACTCATGTCCTTGCTGGAACTACCAAGGCCGCAGCCGGAGGTGCTCAAAGGGCCAGGTAGGGCTGGGGCCTTAACCCAGGATGGCACCATTGAAAGGAAGGTGCCACCACTCACCACAGCTCCACACTATTGGACAGTTTTTAGGTATTCGTTTTCAATAACAGTTTCACTGTTTTCAGTTTTACTGTTAGGTTAGTAACTTTGTGTGTTTTTGTGTAAAATAGGTATCCCTATAAGTTGTACTGAACCTAGTATGTCACCTGCATGTGAAGATTAGATATTTAGATCCTTAGATATGTACTATGCATTCATAAATCTAATTTAGTACAAGAGATTTTGCATCATGCTATAGTCACAGTGTGATTATTTTACACTGACATTGACGTTTTTGATAAAATAGATCTAATTTGTTTGGTCGCTTAACTTTATTTTAGCAAAGAGTAACAAGGATTCAGCAGATAGACAAGGACATACTTCGCATACGACAACTGTTACAGACCCAGACAGCAGAAACAGAGGTCAGTCAAGTGTCTTGTTTATAGATATAAATGTAGCCCGCAGATCTAAGAAAAGAAATGTGCCTAATTAATATAGCTCCATGAAATAAAGATCCCTTTATTTCAGTGGACATAATTGAGACCTTTTTATTTTTTATTAAATTACCAAAATTTTGAGAATTTTGGTTTCTTCACACTTTCGGGCAATTAAAATTGATTTGTATCATAAATATCTTACTTTAGATACTTTGTTTTTAATCAAATAAGCAATTTACTCTTTATTCCCATCTTCCCACATGAATGCTTTAGCCTCCAAAACTTTTCATTTCCTACCTACATTGCACTATTGACCATTTATATTTCTAATGTAAGTCAATTACCATACAAGCTTCCCTGTACAAATCAGTAAAATAAGTAACATTTTTTCTGGTTTTGTTTTTGTTTTGGGGGCCACACGCAGTGGTGCTCAGGGGTTACTCCTGGCTCTGGATTCAAGGGTCTGGTGGTATTCAGAGGATTATATGGAGTGCCAAGAGATTGAACCAGGATCAGCTGTGTGTCAGGCACATGCCCAACCCACCCAGTGATGGCTAACCTTTTTGAGCCTGGGTGCCCAAACTGCCGCACAAAACCAAAGAATTTCCTCAAAAGTGCCAGTACATCAATTAAACCTTAATAACAAGATGTTAGTATCTAAAAACTATGCGGCATGTGCCCCATATCTTAATTGCGGACCTTCCCAGGTGCCAGCTGCAAGGCCTGCGCGGGCTGCCGCCACTGGCATGCGTGCCATAGGTTCGCCATCACAGCTGGATCTCTCCAGCCACCTTCCATCTTTTTTTTTATCTACTCTCCACACCATGCTTTTTTGGCATAGTAGAAGTATTGTGTGCTTCCTTCCATTCATGGTCCCTTGCAAGTGATCTAAATCCTCTCCTCCATCCCTTATCATCTCTCCATGTCTCCTCTCAGAACTCTTGTCTTCAGTTCTCAGTTCAAGCACTACTTCTACTTACAACACTTACCCCAACTCCAGGTCTATGTGATGCTCCTGTTACATATTTTCATAGAACTTGTAAAGAAAACTGCTCAAAGTTTTAGGTTCTCTGTTATTTATTTCATTGTTTCTTAATTTCCCAGACTGTCATTGCAAATAGTTCATAGAGCAGAATTATATTTAGTTATGTGTACAAATAATTACATAGCAGATGTTCTGCAGTATTTACATGTTAATATCTTTAATCATGTTAGCATCAAATCTTTTTTTGTTTGGTTGGTTGGTTGGTTTTGGGTCACACCCGACGGTGCTCAAGGGTTACTCCTGGCTGTCTGCTCAGAAATAGCTCCTGGCAGGCACGGGGGACCATATGGGACACTGGGATTCCAACCAACCACCTTTGGTTCTGGATCGGCTGCTTGCAAGGCAAACACCGCTGTTCTGTCTCTCCGGGCCCAGCATCAAATCTTAATGATTTTTACATTTGTTGGTCTTCATTGTTTACTTTTTCTTTTTTGTTTGTTTGGTTTTTTTTTGTTGTTTTTTTTGCCGGGATTCGAACTACCGTCCTTCTGCATGAAAGTCAAACGCCTTTCCTCTATGCTATCTCTCTGGCCCCCACTGTGTGCTTTTTTTAACTGTACTTTAAAAAACTTGAAATTATTAGAACTACTTTCTTCTGCTTAAATATACTTATTTTATGATGGTTATGTTGTTTGTGAATTAATTTTTAAGATACATTTAAGTGGTAAGAAAATTGATGTGTAAAGAAGT